>NW_010144349.1:0-235 GCF_000699245.1 Pterocles gutturalis
CGTGCACAGTAAATTTCACCTGAAATGGCCAATTCCTGCCGCGGCTGCTGGGCTGATTTGCTCCTGCTGTGTCCCCCCCCTTGGGTGACAATTGTCATGTGCCCGTGTCCCCATGCATCCCGCTTACCTCCTGTGTTTCTAATTCCAGGGGACGATTAAAAGGAATTTATCCAGTAAGTATGTGCTGCAATCTTGAAGAGCAGTAGTTATGGCAGGGAGGTGGGGGGGGGATATT
>NW_010144350.1:0-1893 GCF_000699245.1 Pterocles gutturalis
TGCCACCGGTGTAAAATAGGTCAAAAAACCAGCAGAGCTTTTTCCCACCCGGGAAAGGAGGGACTGCTGAGCACGGGGATTTTTCCAGGCTCCGAACAGGCTCCCAGCATCCAGGCGAAGGACCGGGTCCGTGTCCTCAAGTCATTTCAGGTTCAGGGCGTAGCATCTGGCTCCCCGACTAAACCTCCCCGTGCAGCGAGGGAGCGAGCGATGCGGGCGCGGTGTGAAGAAGATGCTTTTCCTTTTTTTTAACCAGCTGGGTTGGTTTGGTGTGTGACGAGAACTAACCGGACCCTGCAGCCGGGGAAGCTTTAACAACAGCCTTGTTCGCTCCAGCGAGGTTTCTGCGTTGGGTTTGTCGTGGTTTCTCATGAAAGCCTTGAGGTTTGCCTGATGTGTTGCATCTTTTCCCACCCCAAATTTTGGACTGATGTGCAAACTGCCTTCCCTAATTTTTTTTTATTCTTGGGGGGGACACACACACACCTGGGACCGCTTAGCTGGTGGCATCGTGCCGCACGCCGGGGCAGCGTCAGCCTGAGGCTTGTTTGGAGGTGCAGCGGGATGGATGAAGATGAAAAGCAAAACGCCGATGGAGCGACCTCCCGGCTGCTTAGGATGCGATGCGCCGGGGTTTCGCTTTTCTATTCCCTTCCCGCGAAGGTGCACGCGTACAGACGCCTTTGCAGTGATTTATTTATTCCGCGGCGCTGCTCCGGTCTTCGTGCAATGCCCAGGAAAACCTTTCCCCTCCCGGGTTTTGCAGCCGGGTGGGATAAACTCCCGGGGCTGAGCAGAGGGAGGGCTCTGCGTTGCAGCTCTCCGGCTGTGACGCTCTGGGAAACGCCGAGCCCGGTCCATTTGAGCGGCGGGCTGGTGGCACTGGGAGCGGTGCGGCGGCGCTGGCTCAGAGCCACCGTCCTCGGAGCTTGGCTGCAGCCCCGGGATGTCTCTGAAGGACGCGATGCCCTTGAGAGGCGGATGGGGTGGGTTTCCAGGAGTGAGGCTTGGGCGAGCACCGTTGCGCTCCCTCCTCTTCCCCAAAAAGAAAAATCACCCATCTGGGAGCAGATTTTGGGAGGGGGTCACAGGGCAATGCAATGGGGGGGGATGCTCGGCAGCGCGCGGGGGTCTCAGCCCAGCTGAGCTGCTCTGCCTCCCTATCCCTGAGCAAATTAAAGTGGGACTTTAGCAAAGCCCCTGCTAAAGCCTCTAAGCAGGTGCCTGCTCCTGTTAACGAAGAACAAATCAGTGACATAAGACAGACGGCTAGGATAATCGCGGCGAGGCCGGCTCCCAAAAAACGCGGGGACGCTGGTAGGTGAAGCTGGTCCGTGACCTGCAGCCGAGGATAGGGCTTTAGCGATGCTCCTGCTGCCCTGGGGTCAGCTCCTCCTTCCCAGCAGCTCCTGGAGGTGCTGGGATGGATCCCAGTATCACCCTAGGGGCTGTGCAGAGCAAAATGAGCCTTTCCCGGAGCAAAACGAGCCTTTCCCGGAGCAAAATGAGCCTTTCCTGGAGCAAAACGAGCCTTTCCCAGGTCAAAACGAGCCTTTCCCGGGTCAAAATGAGCCTTTCCCAGCTGCTCGGCCACCAGCAGCGCCAGCCTGAACTGGTGATCTGCTGCCGGCTCTTTGGGAGGGCTCTTCCCATCCCCGCCGGATGAGGAACGACCTCGTAAAATCCCCGCGAGCTGCTCTGCGGTGGGATGAAGGGCAGCGCCGAGCTCGGTGCCGGCGGTTCTTGGGGGTCCGGACCACCCGCCTTGACGCTTTGGGGCATTGCCAGCCCGTGGGCTGCCCTGCGAACACCGGCGGTGAATAAATCCAGCCTGAAACCAAAGCAACCGGTTGCAAAGCTTTGATGTGGCCAAGTGGAGAGCTGATGGCTCGA
>NW_010144351.1:0-31663 GCF_000699245.1 Pterocles gutturalis
ACCGACCCGGGCGATTCCCACTGTTCCCCACGGGCAGGGGAAATGGGGAAAAAACGTTGCTCGGGCACCTGAGCGATCCCCAGAACACAGGCAGGGAGGCCTCCAGGCTGCCCCGGCCCCCGCAGCGCTCCCTGGCTCGGTTCCAAGGCTCCTGCTGCCGCTGACCCCAGCCCCGGGGCTGCCCCTTTCCCCCCGCAGCAGCTCACACTGTGCTCCGCTGGCTTCAGCTCGTGAGCAACCTTCACACTGAGGGGAAACAGCTCCTTCCACCCCTGCCCCCTCCTCACTGCCGCAGGCAGCCAGGGCCCTGCCCCTGTTCCCACAGCGCGCTCCCTGCTTCCCTCCTTGCCCCCTCCCTGGGGCCGAGCTCCCATCTCTCCTCAGGGGGCTGCAGGTCCCCCTCTCACGCTGCTGCTGGCAATACCGGTCCCAGAAAATGGGTGATTTGTGGAGACAGCTGCTGGGGGATGGATGGCACCGTGCCCCGAGAGGCTCTCCCACAGGCACCAATCCTTCAGAAGTTTCACCGATGTTTAAACCCTGCACCTCCCCTCCCAGGGTCGGGGCCCAGAGGCTGAAGGAAGACTTTGGTGTGCAGCAGGAGCAGCTCCCGGTACACCCCCCCGTTGTGCTGTGCTGTCCCCCTCAGACAGGTCCCTGCTCCAGCCAGGAACCGTTCAGCAACCACCCTCACCCCTTCTGAGCAACTATCAGCATGGATCGGACATGAAGGACTTTCTTCAACTTACCCCCTCTCTTGCCAGCAAGGAAAATACATTTGCATAATTTTTCACTTAAGTGGATGCAGGAAGTTTAATTTTTAAAAAATGGATAAACTTTTCCAGACATGTTTGACGGGACCAAAGCAGCAGGATCTTCAAAAGGAACCAACCCATGAGATGTCTTACAGGAGCCACAGCACTGCCCCAACCATTCCCCAGTGGACTCGGCCCCTGGAGCTTGGATTCGAGATGGCAGCGCTGAAGAAACATCCCTCCTCTGTCCTCGTACCTGGGGGTGAAACGTAGTGCCCACATCCCAGCACGAGTGGGAACTACAGGCACAAACAGCAGTGTCACACCTGGTGTCGCCGAGAGCATTCCCTTGAGTCTAGATGCGAAGATGCAGGGCTACATGTTAAAAATTTTATTACGCATCTGTCCTTCCTGCATGGTCAGGACAGACTGAAAAAACCCAAGCAGCACCTCAAATGAAATCCCCCCATCAGCATGACCAGGGTTTCATACTCGATGTGCAATTCCATCCAACCCCCTTGGCACAACCATGCCAATACTTTCCAATCCAGAACATTTGCGTACAAGCTGAACTTAAAACAGACACTGAAATAGCTTACGCCACAACTGAGTTGTTTGTAAAATCCTTTTTAATCTAATAGAAATGTTTTCATGAATTTTTAAAAAAGACTTCAATGAAAACAGCTTTGGATTCAGACATTCCCTTGCCACGTTGTGAACATAAACAGCAGCATTGCACTAGGAACAAGTGACACCGACCAGCTGAGCTTCACAATTTTGTATGAAGCGGAAAAAAAAAAAGCAAACTGCTCCAGTGGAAGATAATTTGAATTATTTTCTTTCATTCCAAAACACAAACCTGGGCTATCATCTCACCATTGTTCTCCCTCTCCCTTCTTAAAGGAAGAGTTTAGCTCCTGCAGTCTGAGTGCTACAGCAATGTTTGCCAAGTGGAAAAATACAGCGGGAGAAGAAACTATTTATCCCCAGTGCTATTAAATCCCCAAAGTTGCAGGTCCCTTTAGAGGAAAGCTTTTCTTACATAAGAAAGACAATTAGAATTGGCAAACTGATGCAAAATATTTATTCCAAGTTAGTTATTTTTGATGCAGTAGTTTTTCCCCCTCATACAGACTCAATGTGATAGTCACTTTTTTAAATCTGTAAATAATGTTATCAAAATAATCTTAATCTTTGAAATCTCACAAAAATTTATATTTTACAATCCACCCTGAATATCAAGGCTGCAAGAAGAAGAACACAAACAATCCTATATCCAAATATTTTACAGCTGTACCCAAAAAAAGAAAACCACAAACGCCTGGTTAAGTGAAGCTCCCCGAGCCGCCAAAAAAAATAAAATAAAATAAAAAAATCCATGTTATTAGCATTAATTTAACATAATTAGAACTTCAATAGCCATTTTGTCATTGACAATGATTGTTTTAGCACACTGTTACCGCACGACATTATGTAATGCAGGCGGCACTGTTAGAAGCTTGTTGTTGCAAAGATCAGTCAGCCACTTGTATCCTGCTTACAAGACTGAACTTGTGCACTGCCCCACAAGGGATTTTTGTCAAAATTTGCTAGCTGCACAAACTTCTATTAAGCATTAGGGCAAAACCAAAAGAAAAAGCTAAAGAAGCCAATTTCTCTCTTCTTTGGGATACAATTATTTCCCTTGTGCATGAAGTATCAACAACAAAAGAAAAAAACTGAACAGACTGGAGACAGAATAAACTCTGTTTAGTTTATACAACCCCAAACACGTGTTGAACTATGAACTGAGTTTATTGGGTTGGTTTTATTTATTTTAATTTTCTTGTGCCCACTTTCAGGCATCGTCATCTGATGTTTCGCTGCTACTAGTTTCTGTGTCTGAGTCCTCAATCTTTGTCTTAAAAGTGCTTCTCCAGTGGAACAACAGGCTGGAGCCGCGGCCCTGAAGGAATCCATTCTTCCCAAATCCGTTTCTTCTTCGCTGTAGGAATGAAAGCAAGTTTCAAAACTAGCACAAACGCAGAGAGTAACTGTCACTCACCCTCTGTGGACACAAATTATGTATTTAACTGTACACACGAGCTCTGCACAGATAATGCAGTCATCAGCTGCACTATGATTTCACCGTGATTCTTTGTTTTCTCAAATATCCTCAAGAATTGTGCATGAGAAGGGAGAGGGAGAAGAGCAGTCACAAGTGGCAAGAGCTATGAACGTACCTGCTCTGATTTAATTTGGAACTCTTTGAGCTCATCCTCAGTGAGGGGAAGGTAGTTCTCATCATTTTCAGGATATTCCTGCCATCCCATTTCTTTCAATAACCTTATTTGGGGAGACAATAAAAGGGGTGCGGGAATTAAAGCAATGGAACAATGGCAAAGGAAAGGACATTTTGTCCACAAAGCACAAGGTTTTGTACTAAATCACTCCCAATTCACCAGGGAATCTTCTATATTGGAGACCACTTCAACAATGCTTCATGTTTGCCCAACATTTTTCATACTTGGTGTCTTTTACAAATATTTAATCATCATGTAGAACGGGTAAATAACTAGTCTGGCAGAAGGAAAGCAAGGCAGAGATTTGAAATTCTACCCAAGGACACTGAAAGAGGACATGAGGCAATCAAACCAGAATCGCAGCTCAGGATTCTCCTAAAACTTACTATCTGCTTACACCAGATGCTCACACGCTGCTTACTCACTGAAGCGAGATACAAGCTGAGATACTGGGTAAATATCTTCTTAACTCTCCCACCCTTTCACAGCATTTAAAGCAGCACAGGAGTATTTTAAGCGCAGAAAGAAAGTGGCATGTGCATGTGAGGGTGTATCTTCAGTCTTCAAACCATTCAATTTAGGACACCTGCTTGTAAATTAACCAGAATCACATTAGGTTTGTGCTCACTCTTGGTGTGGGCAGGTAAATATTTCAGCAGCATTAACACACAGGGATGTGGCACTAGAGAAGCTCAGGAATTTAATTACAGACCTTGGCAAAGTCTTGGCTCAGCTGCCATCCGTGTCTTGTTTTATTTTCAATAAGACCCCACCCACTCCAGCACTAGCCATAAAGCTCACACACCTCTAGCTCAGCATGCACAAAGCTACTGCTGCTTCCCAGAGAGTTGTCTTGGAAATAGTTTCCTACTCCCACACAGTCCAAGGACTCTCCCTTCCTTTCCTCCAGACACCTTATTTTGCCATTTACTCACCTGTGTTCTGCTTCCAACGAATGAGAGAGGTTTTCCCCCTCCTCCGGTAAAGGGAGAGAAAGGCCATTCTGATGGCAGTTCTCTTCCCAGTTTTCCTTTGGTTCTGGTGTGCTGTTGCTCTCCATCTGAAGAAAAATAAAAGCATCAAAGTGTGCTTGCACAGACTGTGCCAATAGCACAGTTCCAAATTCAAGCTTTTGCTTTTGGAAGTAAAGTAAAGCCTTTCAGCTTGATTTTTTTTTTTTTTTTTAAACAGAGCTTGAACTGGTAATGGTTGAAAGCAACTTCTACCTGGCTGTGACAAGACAACACAATATGAATGGTGCTTGGTGGATGGCACTTTTGTGCTGAGGGAGTAAGTGCTGGCATTACAGAGCCACCATCAGTGGCTTCAGAGTGAGAGTAAGAAAACTATGAGAATTAAATACTCCTAAGAACGCCCTTCACATACACATTAAGCGTTTAGAGGTCTGGTCCAGGCCTCTGAAGCTTGAGCCACTACCCTGGCACCTTTCACAAGCACTTTGCTGTGGATGCAGTTTGACAAGGAAGTCTGAAAGCAAACTAAGATGTTAAAATATGATATTGTTCCACTCCTTAGAGAATCCTTGCAAATATTTCACTTTCACCATCTGTGACCTTCCCTTCCACCTCATTTATTACTTTTCTATTTGCATTTCATCATGTTACAGATCTCCCCTCATCACAGTGCTGTGCACCACTTCTGCTGGTGCATGTGCCAGACCAACGGAAGTCATTCCTTTCCTCCTGAGCCTGAATTACATATGCTGCTCTGGTTTTTATTCAGTACCCAATTTCCTACATACATAACGATCATATACACACTTAAGGACAGCGATCTTACATCATCCAGCTTGTCACACTCTCTGTTCTCTGTGATCTCTCCATTCCTATCATCCTTCAGTGCCTTCAGGAATTCACTCTTTTTATCAGTGGTACGGCGCATCAGCTTCGTCAAACGCGAAGAGCAGATCTCGATGGGAGGGGTGGTGCTGGAAGGACTCTGGACAAGGAAGGCAGAATACAGAGAATTTCAAACTGTATTGCTGCAGAGATGGGGCAGCATCTGGATGTGAAATCAGGAGCCACAGGCTCAGTATCCTCCCCTGAAGAGCCCGCTGCCAGTTCCTTGCTATGTGCACTCACAGGCCAGATTGGTCTGGAGCCACACACAGGCAAGCCTGGAGCCCATGGGAAATCTGCCCGGCTCCATTCATGAACACAAGGTAACCTCCCACACTCTCCCACAGTGTTTAAATTTTAATTATCTTGAACCAGGCATAAGGCACGACAGTTTGCACATTAGCGGTACCCCAGCCACGACACTGCGATAAAAGCTCTGCTGACCGAGTTGAGCTTTCAATTTGACCTGTTCCACCATTTTGACTGGACACGCGAAAGAAATCTAAGAACATGTTATGTGAAGGTTCCTGCTATCTTAATCGTCTGCTCTTGTATGGAATTCATGGCTGGCTACTCTGAGACAAGGTGGAATTTAGTCATTAATATAGATACCTGACACTAGAATCTTACATGCAAAACTATCATTTTCCTTTACCTACTTGCTTTGATTTTTTCTTCAATATTAAAACAGAGTAAAATTCCTAAAGCCTGTAATGTTTTTCTCCCCCCTTTTTTTTTTTTTTAGACTAGGGTGGGAAGGTTGCAAATTCAGGCTCTTCAAAAGGAATCTCCACTGCAAACTATTTTTATCATACTCGCAGTGCTCTGAGCAAAGATCTACAACTAAAATACTTGGCAGAACAAAAACAAGGCAGCAACTGCTGCTTATATTTCTGATGCCTGTTGCACATGAAACGCTGGGGTGCAATAATGCTTTTCATGGAAGTGCATGCTGAAAGTAATGTCTTGCAGAAAACACTTCTCAGGTGGCCTTTTCAGATTTTGCCTAATTCAACACAGCAAGGAACAAATCACAAATCAAACTGAATGTTATGATAAAAAGCTAGCACGGTACTGAAACAAAAGCTCTCAACATGGTAATTAGTTTGACTGCAATGACAGAAGATAGCAATGAACAAAGGAGACTGAAATGAATGATGTCTTCTGCTAATTTGGAATACTCTACTAAAGCACTTGAGCTTTTTGCTAGAAGTACCTTTTTAATGGCACTGTATAGAACCGCTGAGGTACTAAAACTTACTTTTAGAAACATCAGAGTCCTGAAAGGGAATTAAATTTTACCTCAATTCTGATTTTATCCATAACTTTCTGTAGAAGGCTTTATAACACTAAAAGAGAATGTTATGTAAAGGGATACCAGTAGCCATTTCATTATCTTAAGACTGGCTTGTGGGGATATGGTACCAGTGCTAGTGGGGCACCCTTTTAGTTGTCGCCACACTATGGACTCCTATGAATTTACTTGAACTGTTTCCAACACTTCTGCAGGAGGGGCATTATCCCCATTTCAGAAATAAAAAGGCAGAGATCACTTGTAGTAGGCCTCTGGAGCTAGGAGTATTTGCTGGCCATGGTCCCATGTTTTCATACTGCATTTCTCCAACAGATTCAAAGAAAAATGCATTACAAGTGTTCAGTTTTAGTTGGAAGGAAATTTTAAGCCTTTTTTGTTTAGTTGATTGACACTGGTAATACAAGAAGTATTAGAGGAAGTACTGCTTGTTCTGGGGAAAACCCAGCTGCCTCCTCCTGCTGTCAGATTAGTACCTGATATTGTTGCTGACTCAAGTTTCAAGCAAGACCTTTGGGGGGGAATAAAATAACGGAGACTGCTTGCTTTATTACTGTATAATATAAAGTGAATACCCTTCTCGGTATCTACCCGGCGCTGAAAGCCTATTTAAGTTTACATATTTATGGTGCAAAGGTGTCCGTACTGTGCTGTGCATTACACAAAAAGGAAGGCTGTCAGTAGCACAATGGGCTTGGTCTAAGGGCAGACAAAAGCAAGGCAAGGGAAAGGAAAACAAAGATCTATTTGTCAGTGACAGCTGCATGCTTGCTAGCTATGGCTTTTAATGACTACTTTTACACTCAGCAGTGGCTAAAGCTGAAAAATACAGGCTGTTGCAAAGTAAAGCCTCCAAAGCAGAGAAACATAAAGATTATTTTAGAAGTAAGAACTGCAGAGGAAAAAGACAAATGCACAACTAGAAAAAAAAAAACACAACACTGTTACACTTGAAACACAAACACGCTCCTTTCAAATTATGTGACTAGGTTACTTAACAGAGTCTGTTTTATTTTTGTTCTTTTTACATACGATCACAAACCGGTTGAATTTCGACTCCCAGGAACAGAGGGGAAAAGTTATTCACTGTGACTTTTCTATTAAGCTTTGTGGAATTTCAAGCTCCAAAGCAGCATTTTGTATATAAGCTATAAAGTGATGCATAGAAATGTTGGCCAAAATGTGTTTTGTCACCACTACTGCTAAAATGTTAACAGATTCATACTCCCAGGTTCTCTCCATACTTCAGACCAAAACTGGAGGTAAGTCAGTTACCACCTCATCTCCTTCCAACACCAAAATTTAAAACAGACACTGTAGCTGAGGTCACACATAGACATGTTAAACTCCCTCAACCCTCTCAGAGTTCACTGCTTGTGCTGCTGCTCTCCTAGAGAAAGGAAATGAGGCAGATACTCTCCTCCCTCTTTTTTTCCCATATTAAAGAATAGCACAGGAAGCAGTTTACCCATCTGCTCACATCAGTTTTTGGTATCTGCATGTCTAGTTATACAACACTATTTACAGCATTAGTACTTCTTTTTTATATTGGAGGGACATTCTGATGCATTCAAACACCAATGGCTTTATACCCAGGTAAACCACATTGTAATTCATTTTAGTGTACCAGAGATGTGGCAGAATGTGCCAAGAATGTAAAAGGGAGCCATTCTGCACGGGTACAAAGGTAGGTACACCATGTACAGAGAGGAGTTTATCATGTTTAAGCTACAGTAGGTGACAGTGATAGAAGTTCCCACCCTACCCTCAAACCCAACCCCTTACCTCTTTGGGAGAGGTGAGGACCGAGCCACTCGCCAGTACCGCTGGTTTGGTTACAGACACTGGACTGGTAAAGGCAGAGTCACGGCTGGAGGAAAGCGAGCCTGGTTTATGTTCACTTCTGTTGGCTTTCCATGGGCTTGGCTATATTGAAGAGAACACAAAATACTGGACAATAAGTGGTAAGGCACAAGAAGGGGTTGTGTGCAAGTAGTAAAACAAATAAACAGACATTATGTTGGCTGTTGCACAGATTTTTTTTCCTCCCTCTCCACGAACAGTCTCAACAGGTTTCTCTCTCATCTTCTATTTTTCCCAAACCACGTGCTTCATGGGCACCACTCTCCAGTAAAACACCATTAGAGCTCAAAGCAAAAACCCAGCATTGCTCTTCATTTATTGGAATCACCACCAAGTAATGCAATGCATCTTACAGCTACCCACAGATGGGAAGTGAAAAATCCCAATTAAATTCACATTTCATGTGGGAACGCTGTATGCTACAAAGAAAGGTTTTGCATCACTTGACAGCAACTTCCTTGCACAAGGAAGAAGCACATTTCTGTCCAGGCTGAGAATGCAAGTTATTTATTTCTTAGGGCTCTGAAAGTATCCATCATTGCACTTGTGTTAAAAAAAAAAAGTAGCCACTTCATTAAAGTGCATGAGCACTTGCTGTTTTGCTCTGAATATCCTCTGCAGTATCCCTGCAAATACACTGGCAATTTGGCTGAAAAGCAAAGACTTCAAGATAAATTTTTGTTACTTGGAATGTTATTCTTGAGCCTCTCTTATCAACCAAGGACAAACACTGGGAAGTGACAGTCTTTGCAAAATGGATCCTAACAAGAAACTTGTTATCAAGTAGCATGAGAAATACACCTGTCAGAGCATTAACACACACTGGTTCCTGCGAGCCATTGGACTTCTGAAGCCAACTTCAAATCATTAGCAAAATAAGTCATGTAAAAGTGGGATTCAGTTTAAATCTGAGATGATCTTGCATTCTGCAAGCAGGGAGAGCAAAAGCCATTATTTCACTATGTTCCCACTCCCAACTGGGTTATTTTATTCATTTTTAAACAAATCAATCAGTAGGGGAGGTCATCACCATTACCCCTCCACTCAAACTTAAAAACAAGAGCAGTCCACATTATTGAATGGATTATTCGGCATTCACAGCACACATTCCAAACATTCCCTTCAAACCCAGGAAATATCCCGATCAGCACAATATTGTCTGGTACTAAAATCAGGGCGGAGAATAACTATGACAAAAAGTTTCTCTCTGCAGATCCTATGGTTGCACTGTTTAGATATCCAGCTCTTGGCTGCTGACTGCTGTTCTCCCGGCTTCCACAAAGGGGCAGCTGAGACAAATTCAAACCCCAGAAACTACTGGATTTCAACTCCTGCTATTTATTAGGGGGTTGACTCCCTTCTGCAGTTCACTAACTTGGCTGGAAACCCCTGTACCTTGGAAGGAGGAGCTGCAGGTTTAGGAACCAGATTTTTGTAGACACTTGGGACAATGGTGGTGGCTTTGTTGCCATTTGCCAGATGAGAAACAGGTGATGTAAATGCAGCTGAGAAGGCCGCAGCAGGATCCTCTTTTGAAACCTTTTTGATGACCAGCATCTTGGTAGGTTGCTTGGCACTAGGGGGGTTTTCTGTAAAAATAAAATTATAAAGACTCTCAAATACAAATGTTCAGTTTCAAAACAGCTTCAGTGTACTGCTCCAGTTTCTCCCCTCTCAATCTGAGATGCTACACATATGATCATGAGACAGCTATCAGCTGCTCTCTATTTCAGCTCTGAGCAAAGATACCGGATAAGGATGTCAAAGTCTAATCTTTTTTTCATTTAACTACAACAGTTCCATTGCCACTGAAGGGAAAGATGTGCAGTGACATCAGCTAACAGCCTTCCACCATACCACAGGAATCAGAACAGATATTATCATTTTTTGAGCAACCACGGACCAGTTTTGTTAGAATCACAGAATCATTAAGGTTAGAAAAGACCTCAAGGATCATCAAGTCCAACTGTCAGCCCACACCACCTAACACACTAAACCATGTCCCGATGCACCACATCTACACGATGTTAATTCACTAACACAGCAAAACCACTCTGTATAACTTATACCTCAGAAGACAGTGCTTTTACAAAGAAGCACAATTGATATTTCTTAGGCCAAATCAACACATTTGCAGGAGCAGAACAATTTAAAAACAGTAACAGTATAAACAGCTATAAGCCCCATAAATGCTATTTGTCATTATTTTTTTGAGAACAATAGCTACCGACAAACATGCAAAAAGAACGAAAGATAGGAAAAAGTGGTTTTGGTTTTATTTGTACTGTTTACAGTATCTAACTCAACTAATCCAGCTACATTCTAACTAGAGATTAACAAATTTGTATTTAGTTGCTAGAACTGGTACCTCATTTCGCTCATTTTTTTTTTAAAGGCATAGATTCACATACCACATCAGAATCAAAAGCAAGCCTGTTCTGAGTTTAAAAAAAAAACCAACAACAAACCACAGCATTATGACAGATTTGCTGTATTTCTAATACAAAGATCACAAGTCAGGAACTAATGTCTACTTCACTCAAATCTGCTCTGCCCTTCAAGTGATGCCTCCATGGAATTGTAAGTACAGAAAGGCAGGAAGCAAATGCAGAACAGTGACATTACTGCCACCAGCAGCTTTTTTACTGATAAGACAAGCAGTTTCAAGTAGACAAAAAAGCCAAGAGATTAGTGAAGACTGAGGGAAGAAAACAACACAGAAGAGAAAGCTGCAAACTGTCTGCTTCACTTAAGTCTTTAAAATATTTTTGAGTGAAAAAAGTAGCATTTAAACTGGTTACAACTTTCTGCTCCAGCATCGGCATTCTGTACAGCAATGTAACTACCTTTACCTACCCCATACTCCAGAAGGTGTTCCTAAAGGTTTGTTCTGGTTGTTATGTCTTCCAGCTTCTGGATTCAAAGATGGCTGTAAAAACACAATGCAAAATGAGTACATAATTACATGGCATATAAAAAAACCCTCAAACAAACAGTACTGGCATAATATTATGCTTCTAGGAATCCAGAGTACAGGTAAATTTCTCTGAACAGCACCTGAACTAGAAGACTGCTTTGTCACAAGACATCTAAAAATCATGTCTGCAATCTCCTTGGCTTCTGCTGTATTTTAACAGAACAATCAGAGGGTTCAGGATAGGCCCTTCGGTCTTCTACTATATGATTAAGTAGGTTCCACCAACCAATACACACATAAAAGATTTAGGTATTTAATCAGCACCTCAAAATATAAAATAGAATCCACATCATCAGTATATGAAGAATCTAGTCTCATTTCCCAAATATTTTTATAAAATAGTTATGCATTAACCAATAAAAAAAACCAAAAGCAATACTAATGTAAAAGAAAAAGCAATATGTAAACCCTCACTGACAAAAAACCTAAATCTAAGTTCATGTTAAGCTTCAGAGTCCACTTTTCAGGAAAACATTGCCTGCAGACTCAGTGCTCTCTCCAGACTTACCTTTGATTCAGTATCAGAATTAAACTCAGTGGAACAACCGACGATGTGTCCAAGCTCAAAGGAGAGTACAGAAAATCTAAGCATTCAATGACAAGTGTTCCTGATTAGCCGTTCCTCTTCCCCTGTCCCAAATAACTTCAGTTCAAACTAAAGCCACCTTTTCCCTCTTTTTAATGAATTCTTCATATGTTAGTTACCATGGTGACAGAATAAGTCTCTAATAATGAGCTTCTGAAATAGCAGGCATTCCAAAAAAAATAAGAGTTACGAAAAAATGTCACACCATAGCATAAATTCCTGCCTCAGACCCTACAAATTCCTCTGTTTTAGTGCTTCATTTTTCAGTTACAGGTCAAGTTTTATGGCAGAGGTGCTCACACCACAGGAGAACTTAGACTAACAGCCTGTTCAGGAAAAATGCCGCCATCCTCAACCACACAGGCTTAGCAGCTAAATACTTAACCACAGTATACATTAGTTTCACCACTATGGCAAAGACAATACAGGAGTTATTTAGCAAAGCCTGCTGCCAGACAGTGTGTAGTATTGTCATCTTAGAAAAAACTGGGGGACGTAATTAGAGAAGAAACAGCCACCCAATCAGGGAAAGGTACTCATCAAGGCACTGAAGAGAATTAATAAGTACACGGAAGAAAGGTTTAGATCAAGACAGATAACAGTACAGAGTCATAATTATTACAATAACTTTCTACATTTCAGCAGGCTTTTGACAGTTTAAAGAACAGACTTATAGAAATCCTAAATTACAGTATTCTTGAGAAATCAGATTAACAGAAATCTACACACAAGCTTTATCACTGCTCTCCAGGTGTTAACCACCCTGTGACGCAGGGTACGACTCCCAGCAGCAGGAGTTGAACAAGAACAGGCAATCACTCCCCAGGCACTTCACTGAAAAACACCAGCACCTTAAACCAAACTGGCTCCTGTGGCACTTTAAGTCAAGACTCTAGATTTTGGCCTGAAGCAGCTGTGTGGCATTAATATATTTCACTCCAACTCCTAACTTCCTCATCAAACTGCCATCAAACTGCCACAATTTCAGCTGTAAACAGTCTTCCAGAGAGAAAAAACTGAGAAAGAGAGGAAAAAAACTCCAGATGATGATACACACAAGTGTGCACACCAACACCAGAAACTCTAATTTCTGGAGGTAGCTATGGCTTTAGCATTGAGGATGAAGTCAGAGGAATTGCATTAGGTGAAGGGACTGAGTTACCAAAACCTTACAGAAATTGATCTCATTACACTGGTCAAGAAGAGTCTAGAGAGAGCAAGAACTAAGATGCAAAAAGTAAAACGGTCTGATAACAACAAAATCCTCATCAGGGGACAGGAGGAAAAAAAAACTAAATTGGAAAGAGAAAGCAGGAATGGTGCACACATGAAAAAAGTATTAGCATTAAGGAATGTACATGGTAGGGATGAAAGCCATAAATCCAAGTACTATTTGGTAAAGTTTGAAAAACTAAAGATATTCCAGGAAAAACAGAGCCATGATGTAAGAGACTATCATACTGATAATACCACATCAATCAGAATGCTCGATAAGAATAAAGTTGATGAATTAGAGATACTGATGAAAGAAATGGCACAAGAAAACCTGATCCACAGATTAACAGAGAGATAGGAAAACACATCTGATAACAAAATACTATTCCAGAAAATTCAAGACAGATTGTTGCAAAGGCTTGAGCACGTGTCATGAACAAGCTTTGGAAGGTTATCACAAACACCAACAGGCACCAGAATGCAGGAAACAGGAACAGCAGGAAAACTGAAGAGAGCTGAACAGATGCACTTAGAAGCAGAGAAGAAGAAAAAAAAAAAAAGGGGCTTTGTAAGCAAAACCATAAAGCTAATAGAACTGCTCTTCCTATGGCAGACCAAAGTGTCATCTTATGGGTTTTGCGGAAGATCTGGCTTGTGTGTTACAATGCTGCCTTCAGCTTACAGCTAAACCATTTGGCAAAACACAGTAATGTGCCAAAACCCATAATCCAACAGGTCATCAAATCCTGAGGACTCTGGGTACCAATCAGTATTCTGTCAGCACTGGAATAATGTTGTGATCTCAAACATGAAATGGAATGTAATTCTAGATCCTTGCCACCTAACAATGCTAATAAAAATGAGATCTGAAAAGCCAATTCTCACAGCTGCCACTTCTAGTGAGAAGCTACACACTTACAAAGTCTTCTTCCTCAAATTGCAACTGTTCTTTATCTTCTCTCTTCTCTTCCCTGGATTCAACAGGCAGCTTTTCTTGAAAGGCAGAACTTTTCCGAGAATGGAAGTTGCCATTCCAGTGGCGATGAACTCCAGTTCCTCCTCCACCACGCTGGTTCACACCATCATGGCCCCGTGAGGGACCATGCCAGCCAGGCTGACTGCCAGAAAGCCCAACATGAGCTCCTTTAGAAACACCAGAATCTACAGAATCATGGCGGAGAAGGGACGGCTGATGCCAGCAGTCTAAACAAAAGGAGATAAGTATGCAAACAGAAAAAGTCAACACAGTGTGCAGAATACTGGAAACATCAGGCTGGTTTTCTTGTTGGTAAGTCAGCATTCACTAAGTAACTACTAGGCCGAACTTATTAAGCTACTGTGTGATTATATCAGAAAACAAACCAAGCTACACAACGCACAGACAGCTACCACAGAAACCCCTTAAGGCCTGAGCACATGGCACAGGAGAGAGAATACCACAAGTTTCTTACAGGATGTTTTGAAAAGGTACAGTTTTGGAAAATGCTGTTTATATTCTGCAGAATTCTTCATTCTGTAGAATATTCCAAAATGTTTGCTTTCAGGCTGCATTCTGATCCTTTCTACTTACCTCCCGCAGTTCGGAGGGGCCCATTATTGAAAAATCCATCAGAAGAGTTGTGTCTCCTACGGCTCACTCCAAAGCGGCCCTCTCCCCGTGGAAGATGTTCTCCATGTTTCTCAAAGGTGGCTGCAGGGGACTTCAGAAAGAAAAAAGTGACGTAATGAAGCATTCCTTAGGGCTCTCCAGGAACTTGTCAATCCAACATTTTGCCAATTGAAAAAAAAACCCCGAACCCCACATTCCTGTACTAGTTTTCAACATAGCATCCATATCTGCATTGCTTAGCCAATGACATCAACAATCACATGAACCCAATCGGAATGGCACACAGATCAGTGCATCCTACACAGAATCAGAGAGAACCCCATACAGCCATCTTACCAGTGGTCTTTCCAAACACATACTTTCTGCAAAGTTCATTTAAGAAATTCTATGATACACAGATGCTCATTCATTCACTCCCTCTAAAAACAGAAGAGAGCAATGGAGGATCCAATCAGTCTGAATAAAATTCAGAGATACTTAAGTTAAAGCACTTTTGGGGCTGAAAACAACTGTGACGCTGCAGGAAACATTAATGCTTCTAGGATTAAGATTCCAAAGAATCTTTTGCTCTTCACTTTCTCTCTTTTAGAAAAAAATTCAGAGGTTTGTTTTAAATGGATCAAATATATTTAAATTACTTTTGTCTCTTCATATTTAAGCATGAAGGCAAAAGCTGTATTCTTCATTCATCAGTGTTGTTCATCATCATCTGGTTTGCTGCTAAAATGTTCTTCTCACTGCCATGCACAAGTAATGCAAATTGTTAAAGTCCTAGAACAGTCTTCCTGGGTCAACCAAAGTTTCTTCTTGGAAAGAAGCCAAGAAGGTGACAGGCAAACTAGCCTCATTTTAAGGCTGCAAAAAACTAATTATTATTTCTGAGTTTGGAGCTAGAGCCCAAGGGTTTATTAATCTCTCAGTGAGGGTCAGATTATTTTCAGAAATCAAACCCAAATCCTGAATTGTAAATAAGTGTTAGCTCAAGTCTTGACCCCACAGACTTAGGGCCATTTAACGATTTTCTCCCTGGGATCCCACTCAAGTCTCAACGCAAAGACACCAAACTACTCCCATGTCTGAGCATAGACATCGTTCGTCCTCTGCAATAAAAGGGATGCATTTGTTGAAACAAAGACAACAAAAATGATTTCCACCTTATTAAGTTTCCAAAAGCCTTCTTTAAAAACACAAAAGAAGTTAAACATTTTAAGTTCAACAAAACATTGGGGCAACTTTTTACTTTTTATTCTTGTCATAGCTGTAAAAGGAGATGATCTGTACTAATGTTACCTTGGTTGACTGTGGCGTTGAGAAGTTAAGCCAGGCAGGAACAAAGTCATGCTGCGCCATTTAGGTCCAGTGTCTTCCTTCAATAAAATGAGGCATCAAACCTCATGGCCAGGATCTGTAAATGAAAAGAACATTCCCTAACTGTCATCTTTCCAAGCTGAAATAATAATACAATTTATTTCCCAAAGCTTGACCTATATGAATAGGAGGGGAAAAGTATTGTAGTTCTTCATATTACACTTAAGCATTTATTTTTCCAGCTGACTTTGTTCCTCTGATCAAAACAAGTAAGAACTTAAACATTGCCAGTTACTTCCTGTTTACAATTAACACACCCATGAAATTCGTGCTAGGATGGGCGTGGAGGTGGGAAGAAAACCGAACAAACAGCATACAAAAGCCATACAAAGCACAGATGTGTAAAATGAAGACATGACAGAATTTGGGGTACATCCTTCACTGCTCATTGTCTCAGTTTACAAAGCAGCGATCACTGCATATTTTATTCCAGAGGCTGTAAATCAAATATGACCAAACTGGTGATGATGTTAGAGACATTAAGAGCAGATCAGAGACCTGAAATACAACCATATGCCAGCTCTTGCATCCCCAACTTAAAATCTTATCCAGATCCACCAAATTCCACACACCAGGAATATCCTATGCTGAAATTGCTTTCTAGCTAAGAACCAAATGGTTAGGAACAGAACATGAGCTGGTTGAAGGACCTCAAGTTCAACTGAAGACCGGCTGAGGTGTCTCACTGAGGAATCTGAGACTGAATTGTTCTTTCCAACATGTCATAGCAATCTCCACTGCTCAAAACAATGAAAATTACATTATTGCTCTGTATAACTGAATTCTGCCTTCTTGTGGAAGGTACTCCAGTTTACCATTTTGTTTAATTTTTCAACTTTAATTTATCTATAAACAAGTCAACACTATATAAGCAAAGGAAAAAAAGTACATTTGATCACTTACCCTGAGTTTGGCCTCTGCAGTCCAATGTCCTCAGTTTCTGTGCTTCACTAACCTTCGGGTTCCTTTCTTCTCCAAGATGCTGTAAGGCCAGCCTTGAGGCAATAGTGCGTCTCCAAGTGGAGCACGAGAGGCCGCACTTCGTGCCAACTGTGCCCTTAACCCCCTCAGCTGCTCATTTTAACCTCTCTTTGCACTCTCACTACAAAAAAAAAACCTAAGAAGGTATTTTATATTTAAAAAAAAGGGCCACGACCACGTTCACCTCATTAAATTTCCTCTGGTCGTGGTAGTACAGAAGTCAGCCTTTACATTACAAAAAGGTTTGTCAAGACTGCATGACAACATTCAGAGCAATGCCATGGTTAATACTGAACAGATACACTCAAGTCTGCTGGATAATTCATGATCTGCACCAGATCAACCTGAACACTCTGGAAAAAGGACAACGTCACATAAAAACGTTTGCCCCAAATGCTGAGATCTAAACAAGAAGCATCTGTCACGTGCTCTTAAAATAGAAACTTCATTTTTATCACATACATCTGCTAAAAAAAGGTATAGTATTCTAAAAAAATGAATGTTAAGATATACTCTGGTCTTCACGTAACTTGGTTAATACTCCACAGAGCTAAGCACTACTCAATATAAAGCTCAAAAGCAGGCACAAATGTTTATCTCCCCGTTTTTCACCATTTACATGCTGAAACATAGGTCACATGAACAAAAAAAAAAAAAAGCCAGGTCCAAAAATAATCTCTTCTACTCTATTTTTTTGTAGACTGGGTGCTGCTTTTAAAGGGACACAAATGATTCCACAAGAGCTTCTTGTTCTACAGTGGAGAGTTCACTTCTGGATCATAGTCCTCTTCCATCAAAGAGGTGAGACAGGAACTGTATTCACTATAAAAAACAAACAAAACCCCATCAATACAAGCAGCATAAACATGACAAAGTATGACTAGAGGAGAACAGGAGAAATTGAGCAACAGCCAAAACCTGTTTGATCTCTGATCAAAAAAACCCACCGTGAAATAATCTAATTTTAAAAAAAGGTCCTTGAAAAGGGCATTTTTGCTTCTAAACAATCACTTCCCAGATATAGTTTACAAAAGGGCAGTGCAAACATGCTGAATCAGAATAAAGGGAAGAGTGGAGAAACTGCATGCAGCTGATGAAAGGGATTCCACACTTCACGGCAATTTAAAAACCTGCTGCTAGAATAACGATGAGAATCTCAGCTGCAGGTAGGCTCGGCCATTCCATGTGCCTCATCTCCTCTATGCACCCACATCATTCCTCACCTGCTCCAATACAGTCAGGCTCCCCTCTCAAGAGACTCATGACAGTAACACATCCAGTATTCCATTAACTCCTCCACAGAAAATATCAATAACAAAAAAAAAATCGAGTTTTTCTGCTATGGCCTCTTTTTTCTAGAACCACCTTACCTAACCAGAAGCAAACAGATAGGTTTATGGCTCTGGAAACTTCTGAAAAGATTTATTACTGTTTGATGCCATCATCTGTTTCTCAGGATCCCTTTAGGTGTGCCTTATTTTGCCTTTATATTTGACTTAGAGTTTGTTTTCCTTGTTTGAATATGGTTCCATTCTCTGATCAGTTTTGTTCATTGTTGCACTTGTTATATTATTCTTTACTGTAAGCGTGTTTTTGTGGTTTTTTTAAAGTTTTTAAGACAGTTTTGATAGAGGCTCAAAATAAACACACAGAGAAACGAGTAAAAGAATCACCACATTTTTATCCTCTGGGTCACTCCTTTAAAAAACCCTTCATTTTAATACAATTTTTTCTTTCTGGAACTAGATGTTATGGTTGAGATGGAGAGTCTGGAAAGAGGGAAACATTTTTGCACCCAAGCTGTGAGCCATGATCACATTTCTGGAGGCAGAGTAACAACATGCAGCCTCACAACCCCTATGAACTACCAGCCAAGATGAGGCCAAACTGGAGTGGACGTGGCCATACACAATACTGACCTGGGAACCTTCTGAGCATCCCACCCCATACCACAAGATACTAAACGTCACACGTTGCAAACAAGACTGCTAACCTATCAAGACCTGTTTTTATATTAAATGGTAATTTTTCAGTGTGTACAGGGGGCACGATGGACCATCTGCTGCAGACAGAACAGTCTTCCCACCATGTTGAACTCAGCACAGGTACAGAACTCCTTTAGGTGTGACCTTCTGAGGCTGCTACCAAACTTTTGGGTGGTAAGAAGAAGATAAAACAAGGACAAAGTCAATGCAGTTGACTATATTTAAACAAGATTCATTACTTTCTGAATAAATACGCTTTTCAGAATGAATTGTATAGCAGTTAAGCCATGTTAAACTATTGACAGAAGTTATAAAACTTAAGAAGTTGATTTAATGAACCTTGAGAAGAATTCAGAGATGTGAAAAATGGACCTAAACAGAGCAAAGCCACACAGAACTATTCTCTGGATTTAAGGGTATCTAAATAAACAAACACCACAGAATTACAGTTTTGAAGTAGGAACTGGGTCTGAGTACACAACAAAAATAAAACCACCACATAAGTACAATACCTAGTACCTTTGGAAAAAGAAATGGAAAAGGAAAGCACAACAACAGTCTACAAAACCTGTGTTGCTGTAAGACATCTTTTTATATTTCATCACAATCAAAACCAAGGTGAAAAATCTTTGCAAAACTCCAACCACCAATTTAGAAAACATTTTGCAGAAGATTCAGGTCCCCTTACCTGCTATTCTGGTATCAGTTAGTATCAGTGACCAGGGCAGTTCATTAAGGAGCAGCATCTAACATGCCCATAGACAGTCTAACGCAACTGCTAGACATGGCACTTTGGAGTGATGTCCAACTCTTGCAAACATCGTTCTTGCACAGTTAGCATAAATTAGGCACTGCTGATCACAAAACTGTACACTTGCTAAAGGAATGATCTCCACCATCTCAAACCTTCTATCAAGTATTTTGATACCTCTGTAATCTTTATTCTGAAATAATCCCACTTGTGGGTGTTACAGTTACTGGGAGGCTATGGGAGGTTGTAGTAAATTAAAGCAAGAGGCTTAAATTAATCTCTGCTCGCTTCTCTTCAGGGGGTGTACAGAAGGCACACTTTAGATAGTATATCCAAAGTCATGTCTTGAGCCCTTACAAAGTTGTGTTTCCTGGCACAAGGTACCGAAGGCTATAAGCCAATACACTATATGCCAACACAGCCTGCAGCTGGCTCCCCATTTCAACATGCATACATACTGCTCTTCAGTCACCGCCCTTCTGTGCATGTAATATCACAAAAAGAACAAGGTTCGTGACATTAAAATACTATACTTTTTTCTAAAGCAAAAAGCTTGCTGTTAGATGAAGTGGTGTAAATTATACTACTGATGAAACCCTTCAGTCTCCAGGATTAGCCCCTGTGCTAGGTTATACAGCCTTCTCTCACACCCACTCTGAATTCTGTCCATTACACCTCCAACTTACCTAAGACCACTTCTATAACCTACCATACTACTGACAACAGTTACATAGCAAAATCATAATGGGCAAGACCCAAAGTCTCTCAATCACCTCCTCTAACACCAACCTACAATAAATTAAGAAAAAAAATATGCAGGAACAAGACCAGATAGCACTGGGGTCCCAGGATACTTTCTCAGATTTTTAAGCCAGTCTGTGTTATAGTTTATTACCAGTCAGTACTTCTATATAAATCTGTTGAATTGCTTTATTTTAAACACATTAATACATTTTTGCCTCCAAAATAAGAAGGGACAGAGTTTACTTGTGCTTTGTGTAAAAGTAAATTTGTGGCTATAAAAATGCCAGTCTCAATTCAATTGGATGTTTTCTTGTGCTACCAAAGCTCTTGACCACATTTGACTCAGTTTTTTGTGATACTCATGATTTTGTACATGATATACACAGCCATCAAGTCATCTCTCTTCCAAGCTAAGTCAGACTATTTGTGAAAGCTTTCCTAGACTTTACTATATCTTTTAGATATAAGGTCACCAAAACTGCATAAAACGCTGAAGACCCAGAAGCATAACCAACTTATACAGTGGCAAAATCATGCATTTTTTAACCTTTCTTCCTAATACCTAACATTGTTTCTTTTTTCGATTACTACATCGAACTGAAATGACCTTTGCCAGCTACTCAATAATGAATGGAGCTAAGAGATTCCTCAAAGTACAGGTGGGGTCCGCCTTTCCCTGGTCAGGCACATGAGCATGTGTGTGGAACAAACACTCATGCATTCCCTGAAGACAAAGTTCCCAATTCTTCCCATATTGCATTTACAGTTCAGTCAAACTGGTCTCTGCTTCACGATGGAAAACAGCAAGGACAAAGATCACCCCCAGCAGCCACTCCCAATTCCAGGAAAAAGATAAACGAAAGTGCTCATTGACACAAATTTAATTAATTCTCTCTCCCCTTTTAAATGAGTTCAAGTTTGCATTATTTCTGGAAATATACATCAGAAAAAGACAAAATAATATCACTAAATGAGATGTCCTATAAAGGCATACCTCCTTTCAGAACAAAGAAATCTGCATCAATGAGCTTTGGTGAAGAAAAAGGTAGTCTGTCCTCAAAATATTATTTCACTGATGAAAATGAAGAAGTCTTGGCAAGTAAAGAATGTACATAAAAACATCAAACTCTGCACTAACACTTGGGTTCCACTTGTTAAAAGTTCTAATTAGCCTTTAAAAAATTTTCAATTATCCATTTTTACCTGTTGCATTAAAAATATTTTAACTGTTATTTCCTAGCAACCTCTTTTCATATTTTTTTGTTGTTACAAAAGCACTTTTTTCTCTTGGTAATTGCTTAAGTTTCATATCTAAATACCCTTCACCATGTCATTTAACATGCAAGTAGAAGAAGTGATACTTATCACTGATTCAAATAAACAAATGAAAGTTGTCAGATGCTCTTTGGTATTATCAGATTTCATTGTGTAGTTATCTAAACAAATATTAAAAGTTTGATGTGAAAATCGAAGACACATACAAGAGGCACAGACTACAGTAAGGAACACACACAGTTCAGGACAAGAAACTCACCCTCTAATACACCATTAAAATGTTCTTGCTGTGTTACAGTTGAATACAGTTATACAGTTGTTTTAATCCTTAACTTCCATTTCTACTCCTAACACAGATTTGACCAGAGTTAATCTCTAAGCCATAGAGAGTTTCTAAAGCTTTGACTCTCAAGTCGAGCTTTCCATATATACCTGACAGTAGGAACCACAGAGGTATTCAATATGCCAAGACCTATGTAAGACTAAAGAGACAAGCTAAGGATAAACAAGGCCCCTGAGCCATGATATGAAATTACTCATTGAGAATGGATCAAGATGTTTCAAAACTCCTAAGAAAACACATAGATTAACCTTATCAGCAGTGTATTTTTCCCATTACTTCCTAGTCCATCTCCTCCCCTGGCCTACAAAACCACACAAGCCCCATGGGAAGCAAAACCTGCCCTGCGATACAGATCGCCTGCCATGGCGTTCTAGCACACAGCCTCTCTGGGAATACCTGGAACCAGGACTTCTGACCTTTGCTCACATTATGTACTGCAGGGCACATTTCTGCAACAGACAAGTTTTACTGGATGCTTCTGCTGCCTCGATTTTCCCTGCAAACCTCCTCAGGTCTCTTCACCTCCGCTGTCTACCTACAATCCTATTAATTACATTAATTCAATTTCTCATCTCCTGCAACAGCAGATAATAAAGACTTAGAGCCTCTAGCAGAAAACCTGTATAAAGGTAAACTTTTACCCTTCATTATACATTTACCAATCCAGCTAATAGCAGCTGTAAAAGGTCGCAGGGACAACATCTGTCTATCCCTGCTACAATTTCAGCTCACTGCACTGCCCTTCTATGCATTTCTCTAAACATGTTTACTTAAAAAAAACCCAAAGGTTTTTGGCCAACTCAATTGGTATTTCAGTAATATTCCTAAAGATCAGATGTCAGCTGGGTTGCAAACACATTCAGAAAAATTAGTGAACAATTTAATGGATGCATAAGGCAGAACAGAATTTACTTCCCTCATCAGCTTTCTTTCTGTGCAGCTCTTTTAAAGTTATTTAATCAAGCAGATATGCCTAAACATACACAACAGAACTTTCCACTTAGCTACTCTTCAGAGTAGCGTGTCATTTAACAGGTGTATGTTAGTTTGTGATAAAGAATTAATACCATACACATTCACTAAAATATGATCTCTTTCTAGTAACTTTTGGTTAATCCAATACATTTACAGAAATAGCGAATCACAGCCTGGAGCCCAGGACAGAGGAGTCAAAAGCATGCTACTGGTCTCCTTAAGGATGTCAAAAGCCACACACAAAATTTCATTATCCTGTTTTCCAAAAAAAGCAGAACATGGTTTAGGCTTACTACTATTAGAAACATTTTGTTGAATAAGATAATAATATTTGAATGCACAATCCTTTTAAAATTATGTAATTATAAATCTTGCTTCAACCTTGCATGTATTATTAAGCCTTACTAAAAAAGACACCAGTGCAGCATTATACTGCTTCAAGAGTTGTCATCACAACTGGTGAGCTACCTCTTCTCAAGTGAGATTGTTTCTTTGCAGTTAATGGCATGTTCACCTACATAAAGTATCTACAAAACAAACTTACTTTCATTTTCCTTTCAGTTTCCATGAATACAATTGTCTAGACACCTTCAGTCTGTCTACCTGACGGAAACACAGCCCCCTCTGGAGAGGGCAAACATGGATGTTCCAGAATGGCACGTACAACTGGTAGTGCTCACACACCTGAGGTATTATACACCAGAGGAACTGTAATCATTACTTGTTTCTCTCCATTATATCACACAGCTAGACCCCCAGAATGGTTACTCAAATATAAAGGAAAGTTTCATTAAAAATACTGCAGAAAAGATTGTTTAAATGGTATCTAGCTGGTGAAAAATCAAGCATCTGAAGTGCAAAGCATCACTCATGTTGGATTTTATAAAATTATGGAAACGTGAGCCCAATAAAACACTAAGTGATGGATTAAAATGTTAATCACGTACCAAAGTCTTCCCAGATACAGAGAGATATTAAAAGTTCTTTTGAAAAGCAGCTACTACTGAAAGATTAACACCTTGTTTTTCAAGTTTAAAAGCAAATGAATCTATCTTGCAGAATCATCAAAACTGTTTTGTGTTCTAGAAACAACATAGAAAATCTATATATCCCAAGATGAAAACTTGCCAGAAGCTTGTCTACACAAAAGTTTTCCAGCGTAACAGGTGGTCAGTGGGGGGAAAAATCACATTAACTGTAACGTATTATTGTACTGCCCTGCCAGCCCCAGCCCATCCAAGTTCCCGCCAGCAAGGCTGCCACCATGTCGCTACTAGGCCAACAGTATCGGGTGCATTGAGGAGACCACAGAACCCAAAGCCAGCAGCTTGTCTTTGGGAGCAAGCTGTCTTTAACACAGGAGCCCAAAACACATTTTGGAAAATAAAGTATCTTGGGGAACCTGTACAGAAGCCTGTGTGAGATGATAAGGCTCCAAGCCTCAGCCAGCAAGCATGATACATTGAAACTGAACCGTTCCAGCGGGTTTTGATGAGTTTACTCCGAGTACCAAGATAGGACCATTTTAAACATGTAAAATCTAAAAGGCTCAACTCCTTATAAGCACAGAACATGGATAGCACAGACTTTCTAGATATTATGCCTACCAACAATTAATTATTCCTGTATGTTTTATACTCCTCAGCCACTGGCAATACTGTCATCCCTTATGCCTCTCTCCTGTGCCACTTAAGATTCCACTTCCCTCCAATGTCCCTTTAACAGTTTTCAGTATTGTTTATGTTAGAGAACTGCGATATTTACCTGAAATATTAAAACTTGCTCCCTACTGAGTAAAGTTCCAGGGATTGTACACACCTCTATTAAACAAGTGTATCTATAGACACTACTGAAACAAAACAAAGAAACATATTTTAAATAGTATTAGGCTTTAAATGTGAACAATGTTCTGAACTTTCAACCATCTTTAGCATTTTATTAAATAAGGTATTTTAAATCTGGATAAGGTATTCTCCTAATTTTTATCAAATCCAAAGGTCTTTTTACCTCTTGGAGGGAACAAAATCAAACATCTATGTTGTAGTGCACTTTGATCTACAATCTTTTTGAAAGTATCCGAGGTCAAGATAAGGCTCTGTTCTGCCCTGAACCTGACAAAGCACAACACCCTGTCATGGCTGCCTTTAAAGGTACCACCATCCTCCCCAAAACCTCCTGCCAGAATGAGTCAAATAGCAACGAAGAGCCGATCTCTATGGTCTGTCCAAAGCCTCAATGAACAGTCACTTCTGCTGCTCAGTAGCATACACCAGGACAATGTTCCCTGTCATAAGGAAAGAATTGCAAATATGTAATTACTGGCTTATCCCTGATGCACACTACATACCTCCTGCCTACCTGTCTTCCAGAGATGAAGGCAGAGCCTAAGCAGAAATGAAATAAGTAGTTCTCCAGTACCTTAAAAAAACATGGGTTGGGTGTTTCCCACCAAGGGTATTTTATAACCTGGTATTCTACCAGGGTTACTATCACTACTATAGCACATTTACATTTAAATATATTCCATTTGGAGTGGAGAAAAACATACTTCCTTTGGAAAAGAACACCAAATGCAACCAAACTATTCATCAAATATTTGTGTCAAGGCAAGAGAGACTATAAATCAAGTACAGGGAAGTACAGATCTGCATTCCAGATGAAGGATAAGAGAGTAGAGAATTGAGAGTCAACAACATAGACAGAGAAGGACATTCAGAAATAAAAGACCATTCTCCTGAACAATATTATAGTAATTCTTCCCCTCAATACCATTATCCCAGCCTGACAAGACCAGTACTACAAACTCAGGCCGTACATTACAGTTGTAGGTACTTCCCACCCAAGACAACAGACCAAGACTGAGGGACTAATCCTACCCTCTCCACCCCTCCCTCCACTTGGATTATTTCCAAACCATTTTGCCTCAAGACCAGGGCACTATGAAAAAACTCCACATTTATTTGTCTGGGACTAGGACATAACAAAGACATGATCAATCAGCACTTTTCAGCATGTGTACAACACCTGCATTACAGTTTGTAAAGTTTACATTGTCTGCTATGTTTTTCATTCCACTAGTTTAAAATTTTCAGCAGTTTCTCTAATTAAGAACTAACAAACACCAATACAGAAAAGTCACTGAAGACAATACAGTTTAAAACAAGTCCTATACATATGAAATAAATTGCACAAATAATATTCCATTTGTTTGGTCTTGGCTTCAGGGGAAAAAAAAAAAAAAAGAATAAAAGAGGAACAACTGATCCCTAATCCTGTGATCTGATGATTTGCTGCAGCTGCCAGATATATGCTCTTTGGATGTTCACAGTGTTTTGCTGGAGCTCTCTCTTCTAGTCTGTGAAACTCTTTCAGTTAAAATAAAGGAGGTATGGACAAGGTGTTGTCCAGCTGGTTTGAGCTTCATCTTTAGATCTTGCAGAGAATTACTGTCCTGTTATTCTGCAGGTACACCGTGCAGGCCAAGAGTTAAACAACATCATTCTTCTATCCTAGTGTCCTACAGTAAACTAGTGAAAACTAGGAAAACATCTGGGGAAAAATAATCTTCATATGTTGCATAGTTCATAATTTAAAAGAGGTTAGCTCTACCCTCTCCCATCAGATGTCTTTGAAAATAAACTAAGCAATGTGCCCCTCCACCAGTGGAGTGATCTTCAGGCTGCAAGGGTCCAAAAATTAATCTTAAAATGTCTCAAAAACCTATCAGAAAAAATGAGTTTGTTATGAGCAGACTGGAATTCATTATGCAGCTATTCATACCTCCACTGGAATATTTTTTTTGGAGTTGTAAATTAAAAGAGATTAGCATACCAGCATTCTCCAGCATAACTCTACAACATGTTTTGGTTATTCTTACGGCTTGAAAGCCTGTCCCCACACCTAGGGCCTAACCTAAATATATTCTGCTGCAATTACAACCCATAACTACTCGTTTTATTCACGATGGATACAGCAAGCTGACTAACCTCTCTTTGCAGATACCTTTCAAGACATCTTTTCTCCAGACCAGTACTTCAGTATTCCCTGACTGAAAGGCAACCTTAGAAGATGGTTGGGGTTTTTTGGGGGGAGTCAGGGAGCAAGTCCCATAGACCACCCTGTATCCCAGCACAGTTTGGCAGCAGCAGAAGGATGTAATAACGTATTCTGGGATCAAATATAGTCCTGTTTTTAAAAAACAAACACCCTCCTTCCTGAGCCACTCCAACTTTACTATTGAAGCTATGAGCTTTTAACTTCAAACCTCTGATGATTAAAAAACTGATGTGACCCACCTACCAAGCACGACAGCTTGCAGGCAGTGACAGGATGTCAGAGCTGGCTCTGTTATACCTGCAGGTAACTTTTTCGAGCTGCTTTATAGATCACCTGCTGATGTCTGATAAAACACATGTTGTACAAAACCATTCTAGAGCTAAACAATCCCATTATTTTTTCCCCTAATCCTCACTCAGGGGTTCTCTCTTCTACAGACTTTTGTTACCTCCCATACAGATCTTGTTACCCAGCCATAAAACTTTCCCAAAGTATGACAGTATCACAACCTGAACGAGATACTTTTAGCTGGAGACCTATTACTTCTCAGTAAAATGGAAAAAAATGCTTAATTACCTTCTTTACGATGCTCTTTTATATGTTCCAGTATGACAACTGAATTTTCATGACAGTGATGCTGCTGACTCACAATAACTTAGGAACCACTGCAACCCCTAGATACTCTCCCACAGAACTGCTGCCTAGCCAGCTGTTGCTTGTCTGCATAATGTAATATGCCCAAACACAGTAATTTTAACGCATCTACACCAAAAAGGGCTGAAATCAATGCTACTGATTTCAGACCATTTCTTGAATTTGTCAAGATCATATCACCTGTGTGTTCAGTAAGAGTATAACTTCAATGCAGAAAGTGCAAGCACCAAACAGTACCTGACCCAGGACAGATTCCCTGATGTGAAGACTCTTCCCTTGAACATACCCAAGTCCTGCCTTTTTCTAGATGTTTTAAGGGGAAGCGCTCCTCAGCACTTTTCAGTATTCTGGAACTTTCCCCACCCCCACAGGCTCTCAGTTCCCTAAATAGTGTAAGATACATTCCATAAGGCACAGCAAACCTGAAGACTAAGTCATCATTAACCTGTTTCTCTACTTTAACTAGAGTTCAAAGTACAGAAAGACAGTTTTCCCCAACCAACAGTTAAGATCATAACACATTCAACTTTTTTGGGGTGAGAGAATACCCTTGCTGAGTTTTTCAAGATTAGCATCAAAGGTCTTTCCAGACCACCTCATGTGAATCCTGATTAATCACTTGATGATGGATGACCCATTGGAACACAATGGCAAAACACTCCTTTCTGCTGAAAGGCTGGAGACCTGTTACAACCCTTTACCACACAAACTCACCAGCAACTTTGTGAATACCAATAACTTCTGTGCCCAGGATAATACCATATACCTCCACGGCAGACCCAGTCCTTTATTTATGAGTTAATGGCTCATCACAAACCAAAGATGACAAAATTCCAAGAGAGTGACGATCATTGCCACGTGCTCCGTATGTTGCAACTATGCCATGAGGGTGACACAGATGTCCAGGAAAGCAGTCCCTGCCACACTAAACCTCCATCCCCACTGACAGTCCTTCTTGGGCATACCACTACGCACCCCGACTCTTATTATCTACCTGGACCTAGAATAGACACTGAAAATAAAACTGCTCCAAGGGAAATTAATTTACAAGTCTTCATTTCTTCCTATACTGGAAAAAGGGGATTCCTAAAATCAAGGACATGCATTTAGACAATATTATACAATAATATTATACACACACACATGCACCTTTGCTTATTAAGAGTCCCCAAAATTACACAATGAAGCTATGATGCTCCTTCCAGGGTGGAGGATAAGTCCATGAAAACACTGAACTGGAAGTAGTCACAAGATCCAAAGAGGAAAAAAAAAAAGAAAAACAGACATTAGCATTTTTTCTAGAATGACCGTAAATCCCTCAAAAAACTTCAGTAGTGCCTGATGAACTCTCTAGTGTGCAATACTCCCTAAGGCACAAGGTCATACACTGCAAAACATTTGTGTCTGAGCATCATTTATTGCAGAAAACCTCAGACATATTTGGATGCACTGGTTCAAAGGATTTTTGTTAAGCCAGACCTTGGAAGTACAACTATTTCAGACGAGGCATTTTATGGGACTGCACACACCAACACTTTGCAAAATCTTTTTGCCATTTAACTACAGGAAGATCTAAGAAGCATGAAGTGTTAAAATTTTCCTTCTGATACTTTTGAAGGCCAGATAGAGAAGGCAGGAACTGAAGTAGTTATGCACACTTTAATAAAGAAATTCCAGTTTGGAGCAATTCAGCCTGATCGCTAATACATATGATTAATTTAACCAATATGCTTTCCTTCCCACTTACTGTCATGCTAATAGCCTCATCTAACTTTGAATTTTTAGGTCTGCACAGTGTTTGCACATACATGCATAGAGCGGTGGATACTTAACCACTATCAATCTCTACCTAAATCCACTCCCAAAAATGTAAATTTATCTTCTGACCATATAGTAACCCATTAAAGTTTGGCACATTTTCACAAGAACATATTAACTTACAGAACACAAGTTAAACAACATCCTGGCATTCATGAAGTATTCTGGGCAGGACCATGTTTCTGCCAACTTTACTGCTTTTCATCAAATCTGACAAGTAAAGAGAATATGCACTTCAACTACCCTTACTGAAACGAAAGCCATATACGATTTAGTTGGTATCCTGGTCACTACACAAGTGACAGTAAAATGTCTACTTACATTGCTGTGTTAGCAGAACAAAATTTAAACTACCCCTGCCTCTACAAATAAATTTTAACATAAAACTTAAAAATCCTAGGCAAATTTCCTGGTATACACACTACCTTGCCAACTGCAAAATTCACTATGACCTTTCCCTGTATTAGTTATAGCAAGTCACCCCATGGTTGTGTTTTTACAGAGCCATAAGAAAAAGCAGCACCCTTGCAAGAGCAGCCAGCACTTCTGCTGAAGAGAGACGCTTTATGTTTCAGCTTTACTGAACATAGTCAGCCCTCTTCCAATCTGCTTGTAGAGACAAACAAATAAAGCACACCCTGAAGTATCCTTCACAACTAAATCAATTCACCAGCTCCACAACTACTTCAAATACCTTGTAACACTGAAACTAAATTAAAAAAGCAACTTTAACTCTCAAGCCAATAGTTTTTGTTCACTTACCAAAGACAAGAACTACCTTATCTGACACCTCACACTCCTGAAGAAATTTATAGATCCAACCACAGTATTTTTCTGTATTTAAAAACCCAATATCCCACAGCTTTTGAAATATTTTTTAAATTTCATGAAAATGCCAGTGAAGATGATTTTTCTGTAGTGACTTAATTTCCTAATTGAAATCAGGAATTTCAAGAGGCATTAACATCACATACAAAGCTATCAAATCTGTGAGACAAGGTGATCATACCCCGTAAAATGTTCTCAAAGTATTTTTCCTAACAATTTAGAAGGTGTGCACTTCCACTTGATTCGTTACATATAACATCTGCATTCTGCTCCTCTTATTTCTGAGAAATACACAGAAAAACCAGGACTTTATTTTTTTTAAATGCCATCTGTTTCCTGCATATTTTCGCTTTAAGTCCTACTATGATATCTGCAATGGAAACTTCTGTGTCATATAGGATTGAGACTACAAACCAGATGAACATAAAATGTAGAGGCTGCATTTCCCTACCAATAAATAAAAAACCCCACAAAAAACTAAAAAAAAAAAAAAGAAAAAACCAAGGAAGTATCACCTGAAGCTTTTCTATTGTAAATACAAACCTTCAATAAGTTCTTCTTAAGGTACTTCTCTCTGGAAATTATCAGAAGGAAGGAAAAAGGAAAAACTGCTCTTCTTAAAGCTGGTTATTTTCTTTCTTCCTACCACTGCTCTACACCTGTTTCCTTCCTGAGTCAGAAGCTACAAGTTTGAAATACCGGTCTCCAAATGGATGAGCACGGGGAACTTTTCACTGAAATATCAGCCATATTCATTCATGAAGTAACATTTGCATAAGCTTTTTTCATAACCACCTAACATTTTTATAGCAGCAACATCAACTTTACAGTAAACTCAGTTTTGATGGCTCTTCAATTATCTCAGCTGTTTTCTCCTCTCCATACCCTCTTTTGCTGTTTCCACACTTTGCTCAGCCACTCGCAATGTTTCAGAGTATTATCAACATTAATAACACTTGTGTCACTCAGACCTCGGGGGCGGGGAAAGGAAGGCTGACTTACCTGGTCACATAAATATAAAAAGATTTTTTAAGCAATGCACTTAAACGACTCTACCATTACTCACAAGGATTTAAATAGTCGTCGTTCCTCTAAAGCTGTTTAAAAACTTGTAACTTGTACAGACACCCACTAACTGCTCTAAAATCGTTCCAAACCAGCTCATTACTAAACCAAATTGAATTCAAAGTCTTAAATACCCCTCTGAAATGTTAGGTGTGCGCACAGCTGTTCTGATCAAGCCCAGCTACAGACGTTTAACTTACACCACGCCAGACCTCAGGCCAACGGGGCATAGAACACACTGAACAAACAGAAATAACTTTCACGGCGGAAAAAAGCCACCTCACGCTCACACCAAGCGCTGTTTCTGTGCGAACAGATAACGAGCGGCACCTGACAACCTTCCCAGCCTCCGTGTGCCCCGG
>NW_010144352.1:0-315 GCF_000699245.1 Pterocles gutturalis
CATCGTCTAAGCCCTGGGGGCATTGTCCCATCCCTGGGGAGGCCATCCTGCCTCTGGGGACATAATCAGCCCCTGGGGTTGCTGTCCTGCCCCTGGGGACATCATTGGCCCCCAGGGATGCCATCCTACACTTTGGGACACTGTCCCACCTTTTGGGGACATCATCCCTACCCGGGGGACATCCTTGGTCTCCAGAAATGCCGTCCAACTATTGGGGACATCATTGGCCCCCAGGGATGCCATCCTACACTTGGGGACACTGTCCCACCTTTTGGGGACATCATCCCTACCCGGGGGACATCCTTGGTCTCCAGG
>NW_010144352.1:330-546 GCF_000699245.1 Pterocles gutturalis
CATCCTGCCCCTGGGGACATCACCTGGGGTGGTGCGGTGTCCCCTCGCGTGTTACCCAGGCGGAGTTTTGCCATGTCGGTGTTGTCCCCAGGGGTGGTGCCGAGCCGGGAGGTGACAGAGATGCGGACACGGCTGTACCTCAACCTGGGGCTGGTTTACGACAGCCTGCAGGAGCCGGCCACGCGCGACCACTTCCTCCGGAAAAGCATCTTCCTC
>NW_010144353.1:0-15678 GCF_000699245.1 Pterocles gutturalis
CAGGCGTGGCACAGGCCGCTCGGGGCGGGTACACGGGCAGCAAACCCAGCCGTGGGCAGCTGCTGTCCCACAGAATGATGGCCAGGCAAGGGCTGGGGATAAAGGGACGGGCAGGGCTCCGCGTGACACACGGGACCTCCGCATGTGACACACGGGACCTTCACCTGTGGTACACGGGGCCTTCACCTGTGACACATGGGACCTTCGCATGTGACACATGGGACCTTCACCTCTGACACACGGGACCTTCACATGTGACACACAAGACCTTTGCATGTTACACACGAGACCTTCATGTGTGACACGGGACCTTTGCATGTGACACACAGGACCTTCGCATGTGACACACGAGACCTTCACATGTGACACATGAGACCTTTGCATGTTACACACAAGACCTTTGCGTGTGACACACGGGACCTTTGCATGTGACACACGGGACCTTCGTGTGTGACATCCCGGCGCCACAGAGCCCGCGCGGCAGGGGCACCGCTAGCACAGGCGAGATCCAGCGCCTGGATGCATCAAAGCCTCGGCAAGTGAAGCTCTGTGCTTCGTTCTGCTCAGTCCGTCCGGACCGATATCCAGACCCACGGCTCTGCTCCCTGGTCTGGAGCCCAGACACGAGAAGTTGTCCCAGGCCTGGGGGTGTTAACAAGCTCCAGACTGGAGAGGCCTTCACGGGAAGTGGTCTGCAGGTCACCAGGGAGTCAGTTCCTTCCGCTGACACTCTCGGGTTCTCCATCCTCTGTCAAAGCCCAGGCAGCACGGCCTTGACTGGACAGTGTTCAATCCGAGGCCTGATCAAGAAGGACTCTCTCAAAGAGCTGAGGGACAGCTTCCAGCCAGAAGAGTGTTGGAACCTAATTTTGCAACCCAGTTATTAATGCCAAACCTCCAAACACCTTCAGGCTTGCGGGTCTGTGAAAACCAGGGCACTCCATTGCTGCATGTGTGCTGCTCGTGTCACCATTCTGTGTCCTGAAGGCAGCTGTCGCTGCGGCAGCGAAAGGAGACGAGGACCTGTCAGACAGGGATGAACTGACATGAACTGACAAAAGCAGAGCCCAGAACTGACCATCTGAAGCCCTAAAAAAAAAATACAGCACCTGAGACCGTGAAAGCAGGAGCACAATTATGGAACTCCCTCAGTAGACGTCTAGAAGCAGCAGCGCGCTCCCGGAGACAGGAGGCAGACACCGGCATCCGCAGCGGGTACGACAAAAGGCAAATTGATGCACGTGATGCTCACGGATGTCATACATTCGTACAGAGTCCAACGATGGGATGGAAATGGGAAACAATGCTCCAAAATGCCAGTTACCAGCACACCCATCTCTCGCTGCTGTGAGGAGAATATTTCATTACGTTGTCATTCATCTCAATGCCCTTTCGCAAAATATCCTTGTGAATAACCTGCTTGTGAAGGATGTTGCTTTTCACCTCCTTAGCTGAGAAAGGAGAGAGATTCTAAAATACCAAAGACATGCTTTACTATTCTTAACAAAGGAAAGGCAAATAAATTAAATTATTTACATATATCTGAAATGCAAAAGCCTCTTACGTAGGCATTCTAATTAGAAACAAAAGTGGTTTACAAGCTAGGTAAGTGATTTACATCATTGGAAGAAAAAGGGAAATGAGAAAAAGATTTATTAATTAGCCAAGCTGTTACTGCCTTTAAAAAAAATCAAGCCCTAAAAAAGACTTAATTGTATGCAAACTTATCAATCACCTTATGATCAGAAATACTCAAAGTTAGCTCTAAAGTTCTCTGAAGGATTATTTCTTTTCACTTTCAGGGGGTTTCCAACTAATTGAGATTTAAGTCTAAACCAAGGTCTTTTGCAGGTTTCTGGTGACAGTTGCCTTTTCTAATTTTCTAAACAGAATACCTCAAAGTTACAGGGCAAATTTGCACACAGAAAATATGACCAAATCATGTTTCAAGAGTTACACTTTCCTTTGCAGCACGCTGCGCTCCGGTGCTCAGCCCCCCCTCCCAGTGCTCGCTTTTGTCTCTGGCAGGGGTGCAGAGCAGTCCCCGAGCAGCCGGCAGCCAGGAGGGAGGAACGGCCAGCCCCAGGCTGCAGCCACATTGCAGATGTTCGGGATGCATTTCTTCATCACTGTGGCAACACTTCAGCCTGACCCTAATGAGCGGATGCAGGACTTCATACTAATTGTGCTCATTTGCATCAGCTGCATATATATCAACCCCCAGGAAGCTCCATTTCTGGTGCCATTCATCCAAGCCCAGCCTTACTTTTTCTTCCTCGGATTTCTACAAGTCAAGAATAGACACTTATGAAAACCAATTATTGGACAACTTAAGTGTGTAGGTTCTTGGAACATACTCATTTTACTGGCTCTTTCCAGTTCTAGAGCTTTTCCTGAAGAATCAATTTGTATTTTGTACAGTGTTTTTAAAAAACTAAAAGAAAAATGGCCAAAGAGAGACTAAGAGAACTAGACAGTCCATTCCCTGTAAGGAAACATTTTCAGTTTGGGTGGTAAAAGGAGGAGACCAAACATCCCAATTTAACATCTTCAAGTCAGAAAGAGGTTTTCAGATTTGGTATTGTTATTAAAGGCTGAAAAACGCAGATGAAAAAGACATACCTGTTGTACACCACCATTGAAATCTGCTATTTTGCAATACAGCCGTGTTTAGACTAGAACAAGATCATTTAACAAGTCTGGTTTTGTAGCAAGCAATGCTTTACAGCAGTAAAGAGTCGTTTGTATCTTTCTAGCTGCCTTTAACTAGTTTACATCACTAAAGTCCCAAATATTGGATTTTATTAGACAAACTGAACAAGCCAAACTATACATATAGCCTTTCTGAATTTCAGCTGGGCAAGGCTACAAAAAGTAGTGCAAACAGCGTGACAAAAAAAGGGATATGCCCCAAATTTATATGCGATCATGTTGTTCAGAGGAAAATACAATGGTTCAGTCACCTGGAATATCATCCCAGATATTAGTGGCTGTTATTAGGCATGGAGGTAAAATTGGCAGGACAGAAAACAATGTGGAACCTTTCACTCAGAGGTGAGCTGAGACGCCCACTTCCATTTCTACAGACGTACCATAAACAGACTTTGCCGCTCTAACACCACCAAATAAGCACGCTCAGTGTAACCCCCTGATCCTAGTGACTCATATTGTTCCCTAAACATGGGAAAATGATGTTTAATCTGAATTTCCAACTTGCTTATTAAATACCTAGAAAAGAAATATCCACTCAACCTGCATGCTATAGTACGTAGCGTGTAGCTATTTCCCCTGCATCCGTGCGATCAGTACTAAATCAGGTAAATCCTGTTGGTTTTTCAGGCACTGTGTCAGATGTAGTGAAGAAGTACTTTCAAGATGTAATAGTGTAATTCAGATCTCAAACTACTTCTTTTAAAAATTGCACAAATGAGCGTCCTCGTGTTTTTGTCAATAGCCCAATTTAACATAGTCTTATGTGGATTTAAATGTTCCTTTAATCAGAATTTATAGATAAATTGAGTTAGCGTATCTGGGGAAACAAGTGAAACAGAAAGAAGAAAGGGAATTGCTTACCTTCACGGGAGAGAAACGAGATCATCATGGTTAGAATGTAATCGAAGAATTGTCCACATACCAACTGGAAAATGTTTCTGTGGCCTGTGCAAACTAAACAGAGCTTAAGGTGGGTGAAATTGTCATCACCTAAACAGGGTCCCTTTTTATCATTAACAGTAAATAAGGCAGCGTGTAAAACGCCAAATACAAGCCACAGCTGCAGCACACTAAGCACGAGGCAAACAAAGGCAGCAAGGTCAAAAATGGCCCCATCCAGCACCACCTGGTGACCTAGGGAAAAAACCTAGAAAAAAGTCTCGCCAAAACACAGGCAACTGGGAATATTCTCATACAGCAAACGAAAACTAAACACTAAGGCAGTCAGTTGTACGGGCATGTTCCACCACACCTCGAATCCTGGGGTCAGTTTTGGGCCCCTCACCACAAGAAGGACATTGAGGGGCTGGAGCAGGTCCAGAGAAGGGCAACGGAGCTGGGGAAGGGTCTGGAGCACAGGGCTGACGAGGAACGGCTGAGGGAGCTGGGGGGGTTCAGTCTGGAGAAGAGGAGGCTGAGAGGAGACCCCATCACTCTCTATAACTGCCTGAAAGGAGGGTGCAGTGAGGGGGGTGCTGGGCTCTGCTCTAAAGGAACAAGTGATGGGACAAGAGGAAACGGCCTCAAGTTGCACCAGGGGAGGTTTAGGCTGGATATTAGAAAAAATTAGATATTAGATATGAGAGTGATGAGGCATTGGAACAGGCTGCCCAGGGCAGTGGTGGAGTCACCATCCCTGGAGGTGTTCAAGAAACGTGTGGATGTGGTGCTTCGGGACATGGGCGGGATTGGCCGTGTTGGGTTTACAGCTGGACTCAGTGATCTGAAGGGTCTTTGCCAACCCTTTGTGATTCTGTATCCTGCAAGCACAAGTAATACAGCACTGAGTGGGATTACAGTGATATGCACATTCATGATTTATGTAAGAAATACCTGTCTTTGGTCTGTGTGAGACCACAGATCCACACCAGCATACTCCATAACTCCCATTTCACAAATGCTAACCAGGTCTTACACCTTCTTGTGAATATTGTCTCTGGTGTAGAGATGGAAGACACCAAGGCAGAGGCACTAAGTGGCCCCACAAAGATCACACAGGGAAGGACTGCTCGAGCTGGGATTAGAGCAAAGGAGCTTTCGAGGGCTAACTGCAGATCTGGAGTCTGCACGTGACCCGTGTTTTCCTCTTCCTGCAGCAGGGTGAGGCACTGCCACGGCTGACAGCCTGCCTCAGTGCAGCGGTGCATCCTGACTGCAACAGCTATTGAGGGGAGGGAGATGCCAAAAGGGTTGCACCTGGGTAGGGACCAGCTATTCCCTTCTGCAGCACCGCGACAGCAAACCACCACAGGCAACCTCGGAGCAGACAGCCAGATCTTGGGCTCCACTGATCTTACCCTGGGGAGTTTGAGCAGGAGGGCAGCAGGAAGCCATCGTCTCTGTAGCAAGTCCAACCTGGCAGGACAGAGAAGCGAGGTGGTGATTTGTGAAAGGCTCCCAACATACACACTGGATTTAGAGCTCTTGAAGAAGAGGGTAAGTACAAAGCCATCGTTAGCAATGACCCTAAAAATGCTTCATATTAAACAAAGGGAAAGAACTTTAAACCTACCCAGAAAGCATAATCGCAAAGGGAATATCACATCTCATCAGTAATTAACAGCTTTAAGTCTTATTGTTGCAAGTTAACTTAGAGCTAACGTAGCAAATCTGTGTTCCCTGTGTAGATTCGGATGACTGTCCTTGGGACTGCTGAGAAAAACTTTTTAATCACCTCAGGTTTGTTAGACTTACCTTTGAAGATGGGAACATCCTGGAAAATAATCAGTATGTTTGGAGTAGTCAGCAAAGTTAGTGATTAGCACAGTCCAAAAGTAACCTGCCCTCATTTGAATATAATTACCATACTAAAAATCACCCCTCCAAATGTCTGGACAACCCTCCTGAATGAAGACCGCCACTCACCGAGCATGCGCAGTAAATGTAAGGAACACTGTGTTTTTAAATGGAATTGAGAAAAGAACTAACCAACACAGTTAAGAAGAGACAAAAGCTAACCAATTGTAGTTAGAAGGGTGTGCCAAAGGAGACGTAACTGACATTTGGAACCCTATAAACACACAGTGTGACTGAAACCAGGGGTGCAGCTCTGTGGAATTACCACCTAGCACCCGTCTCTGCGCAGACATGCAATGCCTGCTTCTTGGTATCAAATCAGCGTTAAGGAGCTTTATTTCTCGATTTCAGGGGCATTATGACTGTTTCATCCTATGCTGTCATCTTAGCTAACTATACTGCTAGTATACCATAGATTGCATGACAGCTTTTTTAGAGACAGCTGCATTCATAGCAAAAATCCTGTTTGTCTCCCAAAAAAGAATTGTCAGAGAAAGAATAGAATAGAATAGAATAGAATAGAATAGAATAGAATAGAATAGAATAGAATAGAATAGAAGTAGTTCTCTTGGAAGGGACATACGTGACTGAGTATGAGGTGTAATTAGTTATGGGATGGATCACCAATAAATCATGAGGCATCTGAACACAGTCAGATTTTTGAATGTTCTCCACACAGGCAAGTGCAGCGGATGCAGTGGGTGCTTACATATAAGCAACAAATGTGAATGCCAAAAATCCAGCTGAAAAATTTAAAACTCAAAAAGTTGGCCAACACGTTGGGCCTTGAGTCGCACTGTCTTGCCTGGCAAACTACAGAGACAAAAAGTTGTACTGTCATTCACAACAAAAATAGCATGCCAGCAAACTCTATCGCATGCTTGATTAAATGCTTAATTGCATTTAAAATATTCTGGAAAAAAAATTGCAAGATGAGGTAAAGAGAAAGAAGGCAGGTATAGGGCGAGAGAAGGCTTATCCACCGTTTGATTTCGCTTCATTCCTCCTTACATTGATCTTCTAATTTCGTGTAATCGAGAGGGTATGTAAAAAACATTTATAGTTTTCTTGCATTTTGCCCACATACGTAAGAAACGATAACAATGGGAGTGACACGAATTAAAACTAATTGAATTGCGTAGCCTGGTGAGATCATGGTACTGCCCACACTTCTTGAGCGTGCCCTCAAAAGGTCCAGCAGGCATCCCCGAGGTGAGGTGATCTCAGCTTCATTCCATTCTCCTTTCTATGAAAGACAGCTTGCTCAAGTCCTGTGATGTTGTTAAGCTTCTACCAAAAAAGACAGGGGGTTGCCTGAAGTTAAATTATACATTAAAATATACATTCCTATATTTATAAATCCATAAATAATTTAAAGTCTAGAGATGAGTCAAGAAATGGCAGAAATGGTGCTGCCACTTGTGAGAAAGAGTTTACATTACCACTTCAAAATGCAAATTGGCAACAAAAGTGTTTGCTTGGTCTCTCTCTCTTGGTTTTTTAATGCACCTAGCATAGGAGCTTATATATGATTCAAATTATTATTTGCCTAGCACTAGCAATATGCTAAAAACTAATTGTTCTATAGGTATGACTGCAAGGTCCCTTTCCTAAAGAGTTTCCTTTTCCAAGTGGATAATATAAAGGCAACACACGAGGAGTGACAAATGGATAGGAACACTGAGACGAAGCAAGTAAAATCAGAACTGTTTTTTAATAACCACACGATCTCCAATTAGCCCTTTGTTTTTTCCTTTGGACAGTTGGAACTTTGCTGTGTGAAAGAACAAAAGCTTTTAGGCTTTTATCTTGATGGCACACAGCCAAGGAAAATATTAAACTGTTTTTACTGGCTAGAACTTACCTTCAAATGATATTCAGCTGAAATCCAAGGCCTTAAGTTGTTTCTGCAGAAAATGGTGCCATCATAGTATCAATGTGACAGTTGTGGCAGAGGTCGGGTTTCTGTAAACCAGATGTTCTTTACAAGTGATTATTCTTGTTTAAAAATACCCGTCCAGCAGAAACTACTTGTGCTTCCTTTCTATGAGACAGTATCTGGAGAGTTGACTGGCAAGATATAGCTGCAGGGATGGGACTGTACAGAACCTTTTCAAAGATCTCCATCTAGTGTAAGAACTGTTTAATGGTACTCCTTTTAAGTTTAAAAGGAATGCTTCAGTTGGCTTCAAATAATTCAATGAAGTGCCATAAGCATTTTAAAGACAATGTTTACAGACCACTGAAACCTCTATATAACACCAGCAGCCAATGCACTTATAGCTCATGGCCTGCTACAGAAGCTTGTTCCGTATTTGTTAACATCAGGAACAAAACCATTCTGGTAGTTTTATAAACCCTCATTCTCTCAGTAATTTCTGAACTGTGCTAACGACTCGTGCTTTGGCCAGAGAATGTATGTCACAGAGAGATTCAGCCTTCAGTTTCAATAGACAATCCACCATATCTCTTGGAGACCCTTAGTGGTTTTTCCAGCTTTAAAATTTGTATTTTTAGTTAACAGCCACAGGATCTTAATGTACCTTCCACAGGACTCAGGAGCTGTCTCCAGTCAGATGTCCTTTCTTGGTAGGTACTTACAGACCATGGACCCTCGTATTTCTGGTTGTTCAATTCTCTTCTGACTGAAGAAATCTGTGTGTAGTTTTCTACATTTCTTACACAGAGTTTCTATTAATTAAATGGACTGTAAAAAAAAAAAAAAAAGGTAGCTAAACCTACATATAGGACACCTTCACAACCATGAATTTTTTAGAGACTATCCGTGTACAGACATACTCACCCTACTGAGCACTCTGTGCTTGCATTGCAAATAGTACTCTCATTTAGTAAAAATTTAATTAACTGCTTTGATGTAGCACTTTGCTTGCTGTAACCAACGGAGAAACAGTTGCATCAGCTCATCCTCTCTGATCTTTGACATTTCTTCAGTAGAGTAGATGGCTGTAAATAAATATGCAGAAGAAACAAACAAAAAGCATTTTCAATGGAGAAGCGGCAGGTGAGATTGTGCAAATCCCAAACACGATCACAGGCGGTAGTTAGGGGCCGTGGAACGGGATCCATTCCCTATCCCATCCAAAGGGTGAATCAAGGAGGCATTTGAAGGTTCTGGCAGAACTGTAACCAGAGCCTTAGTCTCCAGAGGATGGTGGAGAGAAGAGGAGGAAGTCAGGCCTTGTAGGAAGTCTCAGGAAAGTTTTGTTTAGCGTTCATAAAACATTAGTAAAAGCAACTTTCATTCTGGGTGAAATCCCCGAGATTCGCAAACACAGATTTCTGCCTCCCTGAAGGCAACTCCCCTTCTTTTTTGTAATCTATTTTATTTGAGTTCTTTAGAGAACCTGAGAAAGCAGAGATGAATTCACTGTTACCACTGTGATTCTGTCTTTGAAATGGTTCAAGTAATTATATTTTTGACAATATTTTTATTAAAACACAGATTTATAAAATCTGACATCATTTGCTTCCCATCTGCTGGTTTGCTAAAGTTTAAAGTGCGCTCCTTATTGCTGCGATGAAATGGTTTAGCAACAGAAAAGTTGCTTTCTCCTCTACCTCTCTTCAATGCACTTCAGAAGCAATTTCTGGACACAGTTTTAAAAATTGCATCCTTGCCTACAGCAAATGCCTTTTTGCCACGCTTCTCTGAGTTAGCATGTACCCACTCCTTATGGATCTTTTGATCTGTCACAATAAACTGCTCAACTTGTGCACTAAACAGCTAGTCGCCAATACTCACAGCTAAAGTTCACGGGAGAGCTCTGCAATACTCTGGAAACGATACACCAGTGGTGCAGCATTTCCCTGAGAGGGTACTGTGCTGATTACCAAACCACGAATTGCAGTGGTTTGCCCGGTAGGATCAGAGTTCCATCTTCCATCTCTGCATGTGATTAATTCTCCTTACTTTATTATTGATATCCAAGCGTGCTTTGCAGGGGAGATGATAATTACATTCATGGTGAATATTAACACCAAAAACGCAAGCAAAGTGTAAGTTCAGTGTCAGGTTTTTTTTACTAACTTCCATGTGTTGTGGATTTATTTTTTTTTTTTTGCATATTAAATCAATTAATAGACCTTGAACTGAAGGCAAAAAAGATTTCCTGAAGGAGGCCATGAGGTTCTAGTCTGCTGATCTCAGATCTGATCTCAGATTCCCTGCCCTGCAGAGAGGAAAAAACCAAAACCAAACCGCAAGCAAGCTACATTATATGAAAACCCTGGCCACTCGAGGAAGGGCATCTCATGGTAAGTTAAGAAACACAAAAGAGCAGAAGCATAGTAAAAGGTGCAGACTCTCATTATGTTTTCAGAACCGCCGGCTGCTGTTCATCTTTCACAGTAGCCCTTCTGCACCCGATATCCTCCCATGCCAGCCAGAGACAGGAGAAACGTGAAGGGAGCAGGCTGGGAGGCTGCAAACTGACACGTTCTGTACCAGCATGCTGCTTTCTTCCCGTGTCCAGCCCCATTTTCACTCCTGTGCTTTCAGCTGACAAACGGCAGGTGCAAGGACATGCTGGGCTAGGGACAATCTTTTTGGCAGCAAGGGGCAGCTGCACACACCTTAGCACCTACAAGATTTACATCAGCCTGCCCATTTCTTTCCATTTGCTTTTTACAAATGTTGTAGTTTAGGAGGACAGTCCTTTGTTAAACACCTGGTGGGCTGAGGCAGGGACAGGGAGGGTTTCACTCACCACTCAGGGTCACGGGCAAGAAACCCACACGACTTGGGAAGAACAGAAAAAAACAATTAAATTTATTAACTGTTTACAACAAGAAGCAAGATACTGAGAGAGAGAAAAAAGCACATCTTATAAAAGCACTTCTCCCCCACCCCTCCCTTCTTCCCAAGCCCAAAGGGTTTGTTCTGTCCCTTATCTCCCCGGCGGCGCAGGGGGCAGGGAATGGGGGGTGCAGTCAGTCCCTGCTCCTTCCTCCTCAGGGGAGGGCTCCTCACAGTCCCGGCTGCAGCGTGGGGACCCTTCTCACGGGACAGTCCTTCTCCAACTGCTCCAGCGTGAGTCCTTCCCACACGGGGCCACAGTCCCCTGACGACTGCCCGGCTCTGGCGTGGGCTTCTCCGTAATTCCTGCGTGGGGTCCTCCACGGCTGCATCTTCTCATGGGCTGCACCAAGGGACAAACCCTGCGGCACCATGAGTCTGCACCATGCTGCAGGGGAAATGCCGGGGACACCTCCTTCGTCTTCCTTCTCTTCTCTGACTGGAGTGTCTGCGTAGTCATCTCTCTCAGATCCCGCTTCTCTCTCCATCAGCAGAGCTGGAGTCAGGGGAAACCTTTGGCAGTTACTCACAGGAGCCACTACTGTGGCCCCTCTCTGCTACCAAACAAACCCACCACACAAACCACAGCAACAAAGTAGGAGAGACACTCTTGCATAGCCTCTAGAAACCTAGGATATGTTTAAGAGAGACCTTCAGTACAAATGTAAGGTGACAGACAGATGCTCAGATATGGCAATAAGGGATGCAGTGTAAGTACTGGAAGAGTCAGGTTGCCTTTATTAGTGGTTCAGCAAAGAGGGAAAATTCTGCCTCTGTGACAAGGGCAAAGAATATAATGAACTAACAGGACTCCTTAGTTAGTGCCACATTAAATTCACAGTGGGTTTGAAGGTCCGGCCTGAACCCTTGGGTGGGACAGCTTCTAAGCTAGCTGGAAGGAACAGCAGCAGATGGAGCAGTGATGCTAGAGAAGGTTCCATGATTAATTACATTAAAGAGCTCTCTCGCAACAGCAGGACATCATAGAAAAAAAAGAATAGCTCATCTCCCAGACACCACAGTGAGCAAACACACACAAGCGTGGGTCTTTCTGCCATTGTAAACCCTCCTCCGCCCCACTGCTCACCCCGTGCATTGGGGATTTTCCTCCCTTCCAGCCACTCAGCCTCGGGGTGGGCAGCACACAGCACCTGGTGACTGGTGAAGAGTCTCTCCACAGCATCAGCAGCAAAAAGACGTTTCAGAGCTTGGCAGCAGAACAACCTCTGGGGATGCAGCGAGCCTGAGAGAAGCCACTGGCTGGTCAGTAGGAAAAATACTCAGTGATGAGGAGGGCGTGGCAAAATATGTCAAATGATTGCATATTAATGTTCCTGTTCCCTCTGTTTTCAGAAGACAGACACAATTCACTGCAAAATGACAAATGAAAATCACTCACCTGCCTGAAAATGTTGTACTTACTACAGCTATACTTTTCCCTAACTGATTATGACTGAAAATATAACAAAAATTGCAGTGTCTTTTCTTTTCAAAAAGATTTAACACAACTTATCACAAAACCAATTTCCCTGTTTTCTCTCACGTAAGGCAATCACTTCGAAACAGAATGCAAAGAATAACACGTGCTTTAATAAGTTCAGTGTTAAAGGACTGTCTACAATAGTTGAGGAGTCCCTGAGACTGAGATCTTGGTGATGAAAAACTCAGATAAACAAGAGGAAACATACCAGAAGAGACTACCTGTTTTAAGATTAGAAAACTGAAGCTATAAAATCAGAAAAGAAACTGACAGAAGAACTTCAAGGGCAAGAGAAGGACTTGATACTAGTTTCAGTAAGCTTTCTGTAAAACTTAGTTGCAATTATCTGTGTAGGTTTTTAAGAGAGGACTAAAACCAGGACTTCTGAGAGCTTCAGGAAATAACAAAAGCTCTGCAGTATTGGAATAAATTTACAGTCAAGGCAAAATGTTATGATGATACATTTATGGATGCACAGGTGTAGGAATGAGGTAATAGTTCAAATAAAAATCAGAATGAACACCTACCAATTCAAGTTAAGATGAATGGACAGAATATGAGAGACCTAATAGACAGGAGACAATATTAAAATCATAGATACACTTACAAGGTAGAACCCGAGACAATCCTTGAGTCAACCAGCTGCCCACAGCTTTGCTCCAGCCCTTACAAAGCCATCACAGAACCTCTATGTTAAAGGTTTTCTTCAAGGGTGGTCTCCATATGTTGTGTTCAGAATCTCTGTCTTACTTGTGAGCTAACTGCTTTTCTTATCCAATATTAATTCTCTTCCTTGAAGCAGTAATGGAAAAAGAGCTCTCCTCCTCCTCTCCTCTGTCTGAATTGGTCTGGTTCTTGCCCCAGAAGTGTTGCGAGTAGATGAGGTTTCTGACACACTGCTACTTTTTCAGTTTTAAATTTTTTGGATCTTCCTATGCTGTTTGCAGCGTAATCCCACACCTCTTCTGCTATGTAAAGACTTCTTACTGGATAGAAGATGGAAATAACAGGTTATTCATTTTCAGTGTTCCCAAATGATTTCTGGATCACAGGTTTTTAATCAGTCATGTCTATTAGTTCTGATTCTCTTCTAGGAAGCTCTGAGCAACAGTAGAGACACCAGCGCTGCTGAGGTACAGATTCAGATAACCTAGCCGGGCTCAGAAAGTTATCTTTAACTGACAAGACATGAAGTATTTTTATGCCTGTCCCTTTCCTCCCTAAAGACAGCTTAAAGGCTCTTCTAGACATGCGGTAACCTGAGTCTGTTCAAACATCCACGCCACCATTGCAAATCGCTCACAAGTATTCGACCTTACCATCACTACTCCTATATGCTAATGCTTACTAAAGGCTCATGAACCAAACACACTTCTAGTCTAAAACAGTGAAAAAAGATGAGTAAAATTCAAAAGGTGAATTAATTCTAACACATCACATTCACATAGCCTGTTAGCCAAAGACTGAAAGGAGGGAGGGGAAATACTTCAGATATGTGGAAAATATAAATTATCTATTTCCATATCTATAACATGGAATATTATGAAATATATATAATTGTATATACGTATTTCCATATACACACACATATATCTACAGAAAATATTTTATATATATATGGAAAACAAAACACTCCTGAGGGAGGAAATTGGAAGTGCCTTTCCAGACTCACTATGCAGAGGAATCCAATATCTTCAACCTATGATTTACAGAGCAGGATGCTGACACGTATTTTTCATTTACATTCCTTTGGCACCACAGCGAATTTTGTCCAGCATATTAGAATTTTTCATAAGCAATGTGATTTGCAACACAGGTTCTTGAAGTGGGATACAGTACCACTACTGGCACAAACCTGTCTCAGAAGTGTGCTTTGTACAGAACGGGAACCAGCTGCTGCTCCCAGCAGCATTAGTACCTGCTGCTAGTGCTGGGTATAGCCTGACAAGAGATCGGGGAGTCTGTGGGCTATAGTACCCTGCACGTATGCATTACTTCCAAGTCTGGAATCTTAGGTTCATTCTTTGAATTTAAAAAGTAGTGCTGTCGCAGTGTATTGATAGCTGAAAAGACTCTCCCAGATGCCACTTGAACAATACTTGCCAGCAGGCATCCTTCATGAAGACATAAATCAGAAATGAAATGAGGGGCAGCACTATTAGAAAGAACTGGAGTTGGGAGCATTTCATAGTTTTTGTGAGGAAGGACTTAGAGTCAAAACCCAGCTAGTTTCCTGAAAACCTGCAAATCATTAGGAAAGCTCTAACCCTAGTTTTCAAATCAATCCCACACACAATTGTGTAGGTTTTATACACACACACATATTTTTGTATACACACGTATATGTACACACATATATATAAATGTCATTGTTATCCAGGCACTTTTATTTTTGCTAAGTGCTGCTGTAAAACATTTTAGTTTGGCCAAAAGAGTTCCTTTCAGGAGCTGATTCTCAGTGTACTGTGTTTACCTGGGAAACTTTATGTTCTTGATAGCAGCTGATACACTGCTGTGCCTCAGGCTGGTAAGGAAAGCACTGCTGAGTAACACAACCCCGTTTTAGCTGACCAAAGAGATGTCACATGCCAAGTAGCATCATGTTCAGCAAGAAAGCTGGGGGGGAGTTTTTTCCAAGAGTGCTTGGGGGCCATGTGGGCATCAGTCTGTTGATGGTGAGCAATTGCTTGTGCATCACTTTCTGGGGTTTTTACCTTGATTTTTTCCCCCTTCACTAATTAAACTGTCTGTATCTCAACCCACAAGGCTTTGTACTTTTTTCTTCACTTTTGCCTCTCTGATTCTCTCCCCTGTCCCACCAGGGGAAGAGAGCGAGCAGCTGAGTGGGGGCTCACCTGCTCGTTGGGGTCAGCCCACCACAGCTAGGTAAGGACGACACAGGTCAGCAATGTGAAGCATCCTCTGTACATAAGGTAATGACACTGTTTCAGCATTCTCCACACCTGCAGCCCAAGGAAGTGAGAAATCATAGAGTAGGATAAAATATAAAACTTCTACATGGCAGCACAAGTAATGTCTAAAATGACAGCATTAATAAAAATAGACTTGAAGGATATCTAACTCTGTTCACAAGTCAGATGCTCCTAAAATTGTTATTGATCTCTTTCCAGTACACACCACTGTTGAAAAACTTTTGTTTAACATTGCACTCCCTGCTGCACGCATACCCCCGCGGACACAGGAGCAGAAAGGAAGTTCTGGGTTCCCAAATCCTGCTGCTTGCCGGGAAGGACAGCCACGCCACACAACCTGACCCGTGTGTTTATCAAGCTGTTTAAAACCAGGTAAGGCGCCGGCCCTGACGGGTGCTGTCCTGAGGCTTGCCTTACTTGATGGCTCTTTGTGCCTTGTTTGGGTAGAAAATGCTCTTCAACCGGGAAGAGAAATATACTGACCCTTCCCATCATACAGGGGCTTTGGGGCTTGGTTTTTTTGTGGTTTTTTCTTCTTCTTTCCTTCTTCATTCCCAGGGCCCTGCTTTTGTGATACCAGAATCCTCTTTCTGCTCGGCCGGTTTCCATCGATCCGTTCTGCGCAGCGCTGGCTGCTGGCGGAGTCACTGCTCGCTTTCCCCTGTTCCTACCTGACACACTCGTAATAATACATCCTAAAACAGATGCCTTTTTTCCCCCAAAACACAGCATTTTTGCCTGCTGTTTGGTTCCTCCTGTGCTGCCATTCCCCAGTCAGCTGGTCCCATCTTGTGTTTATCTCTTTGACTTCTTCCTTTTCCACCTGCTAATCTGAACTCTCTTCACTCAATTTCCCCCTTTTAAGGGAGGATAAATCCTCCCGTTCGTCCCGTTGCTTTGCTCTTCAGATTCCTTCCCCCCCCTCAGCTCCGGGCTACCCC
>NW_010144354.1:0-13945 GCF_000699245.1 Pterocles gutturalis
TTATGTGTTCTCTCGACACCCTAGGATTAAAAAACCTGATATGCAACTAATTGGGAGTACAAACATGAAAACAAACAAACAAACGAGTATAATATTTGCAAATATGAGTATAAAAAGCACAACGAGATGCAGTAAAACAATGACAAGGCTTGATTTTTTTTATTCTGTAGAGAAATGTTTGTGCAAAATTCAGTAATTCAACTGAAGAGATAATTTTACAGCTATGTTCAATAAAGCCTCTTTCCAGGTAAGGTATGCCAAGTGGTACGTGTGTTTGTTGGGCGATGATGTGCCTCCGCGCCCCAGACTGGGATGGCTTGGTTTGTCCCCTGATAAACTGGTGTTGGCTGAAGATATACTGGTCCATACTGGTGATTCTTGGGGGCTGGAGATTTCCGAGGATGCTGTCAGCTCTGTGGCTTGTAGGCAGTTTGTAGTATCTGTAATTCCCTGCACCACAGCTGGGAAAATGGTGGGAGCTCTGAGTCTGGATGGACTGGGAGGTTTGACACCCTTTAAAAAAGAAACCAAAATTCCCACTGGCAAGCACTGGATTTTAACTGTGGACAGAGGAGCAGGTCAGGTATGGTGAGAGCCTGGTGCAGATCTTTTGCATAGGAGGTTGGTTTGTCTCGTAATTCGGGATTAGTGGAAACCAAACCTTCAGGTGTTTCCTCCCGCGGATCTCTCATGAAAGCCGCAGAACTGTGGGATCACCCGAGAGACTCCTTGGAGGGTGCTTTTGGCATGACTGTCCTTGGCCGAGGCTGCCAGGAGCCCTGCCAGAAGTGGATGCACAGGGTTTTTGCAGCAGACTCTCCTATTACATTTCCTATTCCATCTTGGACTTGGTGATCCTTGAGGTCTTTTCCAACCTTAATGATTCTATGATTCTATGATCTCATGAGCTGGGTGTCTCCTTTTTGCTCATTTTCCGGCTTGAGCAGCAGATGCAGGGATGCTCCTGGCTGGAGCTGGGCGGGAGCCGCAGCTGGCGCTGCATCAGGTCCCCAGGGCCAGGCACGCACATGCTGGCTTTGCCACAGTAAGCAGATGTATTCTCATTCTGCTGTATTTTGTGACACCTGATTTCACTGCCCTGATCAGATGAAATGGGGAATATGTTTAAAAAAAAAAAAAAAAAGTGGCAATCTGTCAATCATTTTGAACTAAAACATGAGACATTCAAATTCCTTTACAATATTTTCCCATTTTTCCCTTGCAAAAATAGACTCAAAGTAAAATGAAATGCCTATTGATCAGCCCTGGCCAGGAGAAGCATCTCTGGAGTGCCAGGCAGAGTCCCAGTCGCAGGGCTGATGGTGGTGGTGTGATGGGGGACTCTGCGGGAGGGGGGGATTTGGAAAGTGCCCTGTGATGAAGACAGCCTGAAGATGATGAACTGGAGATCATGCTTGCTTGTTTAGATCCCACGCTAAGACCGCAAACTGACATCCGTGTTTCCTCTTTGTATTTTGATTTTCCTTTCCCTTGCTTGAGGACCATGTTGAGTCCTTGAGAAAGGTTTTCCGTTGACAGCCAAAGACTACAGTCGTCTTCTTTCAGGGCAGGATAATCTGTTTGTCCTGAAAAGCCCAGGTCTTTGTGTGGAAAGAAATGTATTTCTTGTGCCTATTTCAGTTTTACTCTGCTTGCCTGGGTGCAGAAGAAGGTGCTAAGAAAAGCTATTTTTCTTTCCGATGCTGATTTAGGAGTAATGTTATCTTCCTTTACATTCCTAATGTAAGCAACTGAAAAGGCAATGGGATTTTACTTTGTCTGGGCCATGGGTGATAAGTACAATAAGTATTTCCTAGTCTTGATTTTCTTTTCTTTTTCATTTTGCTGTGAAAATGAATGGAGCATTTGGAGAATTTCTGGACTGGTAGTCAGACAGAGGGAGTTTGAACTGGCGGCTCTTCTGTGAAATTTGCCGAACGCTATGATTCAGTTCTTGGGTGCGCAATCTAGGAATGTTTAGGATGTATTTTTAAATTGGACATCAAAAATGTAATTGTGCAAATGTGGATTTTACAGCAACTGCAACACTTGGCTGTTGGGATCAGCGCCAGTGGTTTCTGGGGGGTGGCTGTGGGAGTTAGCTGGGTGCTCCCACGGCAGAGGTAGGTGGACCCCATGATAAATTCCCCATTTTTTTTAATTCTTTCTCTGGATGATCTGGGAGAATAATGACATTATTAGAGTACTCACCTTTCATTAAGTCCAACAAAGCCATGCAAGTTCGTTTCTTCCACAAAGCACGTCGTTTGAATGTGAAATCCCACATGCAATGATGAAATACTTTGACCTCACTGTGCTACCAACCCACCGCTTCTCCACCCAGTTCCAGCCAGGCTTGGGTCCTGGATGAGACACAAGGGAGGATAAAAAGGCACAGACTAAAAGGGAGCAAACACATTACAAATCACACTACAAAGGCACAGTGATGATTTGAAGGCAGGAGCAGCTCCTTGAGAGCCCATCAGAATGGCGATGGCTTATGTGATGAAGGGGTTAACTACCTTACACTGAGCTCACCTCATGTCAGACAGGTTTTGGAGACTATTATCTAAGGGTGTGCTACTGTCAGACCCACAGAAATCCTTGAAAATATCAAATTTCCTCTTAATTTGGGGGAGGAACTGCTAGGTCACCCAAACAAGATGGAGCTGCAGTTGCCAGTCCCCGACCAGCTGCAAGCCCCATGCTCAAACACCTGTGTCCACTGATGCTGGACCAGTTTCCTTGACACCAAGTGCTTGAATGTCTTCTGCATTTAGTGGTGTAAATGACATCGTTTAGTTTGAACAGTTTTTGAGGCAACTGGGATCCCCAAACTTTAAACCAGAGCTGCTCAGTTGAAAAATCAGCTTATTGCTCAAGTTTAGTTTCTCTTTTACTGCCTTGTAAGGTCAGTGAAATCCCTCTGTAGTGAGTAGTTTCATCAGAATAATCAGGGTTTTTTTCCACCCTTAGTGGAAGAGGCTTACCTGGTTTTATTTTTGGAGGGCTTACTCACTAGTATTGCTTTTTCATGTACCAAAGGATAATTGAAACTCTTTTCCTCCCTGAGAAGAACCGTGGTCCATCAGAAGAATGGCTTTCTAGAGCAGCTCAATAAAAAAGATACAGTTTGGTATTATAAGCACTCTCTGCCTATATATGCTAATAAAGAGATGGGGTGCCATCTGGATTAATTCTTGTATTTTCCCATAGAACTATAAAAAGCTATAAAATAGCTTATTATTACATTCCTGATTTTTTTTTTTTTTCCAAGAGAGCAACCCCACAGGAACGTGCTCCCTCATTTACAGCTGCCCCACCACAGCGCCAGTGTCAGTCCTTGGCAGCACAGGAAGAATTAAACCAGCACATGGTTTGATTTTTGATTAGCAACACACAGCTCATGCCATCCTGCATACATGGGACCTTCGATCTTCAGAACCCCAACCCTGATGTCACCCTGTAGATCCCACAGGAACCCTCCCCATCACGTGCTGGCATAGGCAAGGAAAAGGGCTCTGCAGGACATGCGCTGGGAAGGGACGTGCTGGGCACACCCGCTGCCAGCACCCACCCACCATGCCCCTGCTCACAAATTCATCAGTCTTAAAACTAATTAAAAGGTAGAAGAGGGATGATGCGTTTGATTTTTTGCCCTCTATGCAAAACCTTGCTGCTGGGGGTTTGCCACCTCCCATTCTTGTTGCCGCGGTAAATGTGTTCACGGCCAGTTGAGCATCATTTGTTCTTGTGCCAGCAATGTTAAGACATGTTTTCCTCCCTTTCTGATGGTAGGCTACTCTCCCTTGGTACCCCCAGGCCACAATCAAATCCTACCTTTGGCTCTTTTTGGCCAGCCTACACTTCTTGTATCTCTGGGTTAGAAAAGATATATAATAAAAAATAGGACCTATCGTTAACCCAAATACAGGATACTCGGGATAGTACATCTGATGTGATTTACTGAAATACAGTAAAGTTTTCCTTTGTATCTGTCAGATTAGGGAGCTTGTACTATGAGCTTTATATTACGAGAAGGATGTTGTATTTTCTCCCCAGAACACCACCTCCGAAGTCTGTGAAGATGTCATCCCACTCACACTTGAGTGCTTCTGAAGAGCGAGGCTTTCAGAGGTTTCAGTGGTGATCCCAAGACTTTCCTTTAATAAGATATCATCTTGCCCATACCTCTCAGAGAAATAGTTGTGTTATCACGAGACTACTCAAGTGAGAACAAACTGACACTACATGTGGGGAGTAATTCCCTCCTCCCCGTGTGCCCTCAAACACCCAAAACCACCCAAGTTCAGCAATGAGCTCCTGGTCACTCGGCACAATTTGTAACTCACTGAGAGCAACCCTAGTACTTTAAAATCTGTGTCAGTCACTGGACAAGAAACTGAAACATAAATAGGATGACTATGTTTGCGTTCCCTCTGTAGATGTGTCTCCATGTGTCCTGGTAACCTCCCCTAACATGGTCTCTCCTGGCTGGTTCTTTGTATGACATGGTCGGGATGAATGTCACATTTATGGAATGTACCAAGGACCTATGATGGGTGGCTTGCAACTAATTTCCTTCCATTTCTATTCTCTGTAATTTTCTTTTTTTCCATTGAGAAAGAGACTTGAACATTGGCAAGTGCTGGGAGAAATGGATGTTCACGTAGCTTTGCTCCCAGCTAAGGTCATGGCTGACAACTGGAGAAGTGTCACCACCGATTCCTCAGGATCCAGGATCCTTGCATGCCACGAGTCTTTGCCTGCTGCAGGTTGGAGGTTTGCAATCCTCTGCCCCTAGGGAAGAAACTGCAACGACGGCGACTGTAAAATCTGTTGAATTGTTTTTAAGGCAGATGACCACAAAAGAATGAAAAAACATACGTTACTTGGAGTAAGAATTAGCAGCCTCAGCACCTTCTCAGGAAAGATCAGATGCGCTTCTGCTTGCACACTACCAGCTGCAAAGGGAAAAAAAAAAACCTGTGTGTTTGTGCGTGTAAATATTATATAAATAACTGTAATTGTATGTATTTAATGTATATATAATGATTATTACATTTTAACAATCTCAAGTATTGTATATAGCCAAAACTTGGTCTCTTATTTTACTAGCACACCCACTGTAGATTTATTTTTTGTCATTGTTGTTAATGTATTTGGTTAAATTACAAACTGGTCTCACTTTTACCTCAAAGGGTATATGTTCTTTATGTACATTTTATAAAGAAAAAAAAAAAACCCGCTCAGTATTTTTGTTCACCTTTTCAACTGCCAGCAGTATTTTCTTTCTTTTCCTTTTGGCTGCATGCTGCCTTTGCTCCTGCCCCCCACTGCAGTGAAGAGCGGAGAGCAACTGGGAGGGACTGGGGTTGGTGGGGAATATTTCTCACTCCATGTGTCCCTGCCTTCCGGAGAGATGTAAGAACTGTCTGCCCTTGTCCCACCCCTCCAGCACTTGCTAGGTCCTGAAAGGTTTTGATTAGACCACGAAGAGGACATCCCACACTCTACTGAGTCCTTCCCTTGCTTGGTGCCAGCAGAGTGACACAGTTTTCCCTGATGTACGGACAGTTGAGGGTTGAAGTCCATTTCTTTGACTTTCCCCAATGCCCGAACACTATCCCTGGGAAGCAAAACAAGAGAAACCTGCATGAAAATCATAGAATCATAGAATCACAGCATGGTTTGGGTTGGAAGGGACCTTAAAGATCATCCAGTGCCACCCCCTGCCATGGGCAGGGACACCTCCCACCAGCCCAGGTTGCCCAAAGCCTCATCCAGCCTGGCCTTGAACCCCTCCAGGGATGGGGCATCCACAGCTTCTCTGGGCACCCTGGGCCACTGCCTCACCCCCCGCACAGGAAAACATTTCTTCCTCACATCTCATCTCAGTCTCCCCTCTTTAGCTCAAAAACCATTACCCCTTGTCCTATCACTACACTCTGATAAACCTCAGGGACCGAGACTTGAACCTCACCATCCCCATCCCACTCGATTCCATAAAGGTTTGTGAAGGTTGGCAGACTGACACAAACATCTATGCAAAAAATGTTTGACTTTGCCATTGTTTTCCCAGCAAAAACACCATTAAGTTTGTTGCATAGATTATACCTGACTTGTGGTTTCTGGAAACTTTTTCTCTGTAGGAGAAATTTCAGAGTAAAATGAGCCAGGACTGAGTGGCAAACCCAGCCTGTAAGACAGATTGCATGTATAGGTCAATGCTTACTCCTAATCAGTTGCTTATTTTTGTGGAGTTGGTGTATTAATGCTCTGGACATGAGCAGCACAGCATGTCGAGCTGCCAGCACTGTCAGATCTGTCTCCCTAGGGAACGCTTTTTTATTCCTGTTGGAGTTCTTTTGGCATGTTGTTGTTGGGTTTGGCTTTTTTTTTTTTTTTTTAATGACAGGAGGACAGGGGTGTATTTGCAAGGATTAAAGTATTACTGTAGTGCCTCTGGGCCGTTCAAAATCCCCATTATTTGCTCTAATCCCAGCAGAACACAATGCTTCTCTCATATCCCTTAATTATGAAGTGAAAATTAATAAAAAATAAGCTATAAAAAATGACATTCTGGTGCGGAATGTAAATCCCAGTTTATTTTGGGCGCAGCAAAAATTGGTGGTGCTGCTGTGTTGGGTAATTCTTGACATTTTCTGCCTGACTCCTCAGGGAACAAGGCTTACACAATCCTTCTGTGAGCCTTTTTGTGTATCTCTGTCCTTTCGTTTTAAGAAGTGCTGAAATTTTTGTCCCATTTCAAATGGGCTCAAAGGGCAGTTGAGATCACAATAACAATTTGTTTATTTAAAGGTGGGGATTTTTTTTTTTTTTAAATGAGCCACCAGTAGTTTTGTTACTGCTCCCCAGGGAGGGTGATGTTGTACCAAATCTCTCTTGAATGTGGGAAGATTTAGTGGCCAGCAGAAAATCCACCTGGGAAAAACTCATTGAGAGGAGTTCAGGTTCATGCAGTGGCCTGAAAAGACCAGCAGGTCCAATCCTGCAAGAGCTGAATTAAGGCAGGAGGTACATTAAGGAACAATTACTATGGAGAAGTGATAATTTCTTAGGGTTTTATTATTATTTTAGGTTTTTTTCCTTTTTTTTTTTTTCTTTTTCTTCACCCCCAATCTCCTGGGGTCAGTGGAGCTACCAGCATCCAGGTCTTCCAATAGGGGCTGAGGACTAGATGCTGAGGACAGGATCAAGCACTGCCTAATGCTTGTACTGCTAATTATGTGCTGATAAGGCACTCTAACGACTCAAGCAGCCAGATTTTCAAACAGCTGTACCATGCTCCCAGGCACTGAGCCCTGGCAGGGCTCATGGTCCAGAGACTTCTGCCTCTGCCATCTGCCCGGAGAGGGGCAGAAGGGATCATGAAAGGATTCAAAGAGGTTTTACATGGGGAGAGACAAAGTCAAGGCTCTTCAGCCTCCAGAAGAGGGACTGAAGGTATGACAGAGGGCTGTTAAATCTAGCAGGGTCTGGAAAACAGGTGGGAATGATTGCTCACATGTCTCATAACACAGAAAGAATCGCTCAGTCTTACAACAGCTTTTCCTTCCAAGTTTGTCTCAATGTGCAGCACACACCCTGTGCTGGTACAGTGCTGTCCTTCTGTGTTACAGCTGGGCTGCCTCGTCCTGCATTTTCCCACGTTATTTCTATGTCTTGGGAGATCCCACAGGCAAGCACCTTCTGGTACAAAAAAATAGGATAGGATAGGATAGGATAGGATAGGATAGGATAGGATAGGATAGGATGGAATGGAATGGAATATTTCAGTTGGAAGAGACCTACAATGATCATCTTGTCCAGCTGCCTGAGCACTCCAGGGCTGACCAAGTTAAAGCATGCTATTAAGGACATTGTCCAAATGCCTTTTCAACACTGACGGGCTCAGGGCATTGACCACCTCTATAGGAAGCCTGTTCCGGGCTTTGACCACCCTTTTGGTAAATAAATGCTTCCTAATGTCCAGGCTAAACTTCCCTTGGCACAGCCTTGAACCATTCCCACGTGTCTTGTCCCTGGGCCCCAGGGAGCAGAGCTCAGGACCTCCCTGTCCACATCCCCTCCCCAGGATACTGCAGAGACTAGTGAGGTCGCACCTCAGCCTCCTTTTCTCCAAACTAGACCAACCCAGAGTCCTCAGCTACTCATTCCTTCCAGCCCTGCCACCAGCCTTGTGGCCCTCCTCTGGACGCACATCCTCCCCTTCCTGGCTTTCAATGAACAAAAGCAAACAGTCACTCTTGCAAATGCAGTTCAGGACTTGGACTGGGACATTCATGTTTAGAAACCTCTTCAGGAACTGATGAGCGTCTGGTCACAGACAGGGTTCTCCACCCTTCATGTCCTCCCCGTTCTTCCTCTAGTTATTATCATCTCTGCCAACTCTCCTTCGATGCTATTCTTCTGATTCCCTTATGGAAACATCACTCTCCTGCACCTTCACCTCCTCTCATGAGCCTTGGAGAGACCGTTCCAAGGGGTCAATAACAATGGCCTTGGACTCACCTTTCCTTACAGAAAGTGAGAAATAAGACACTAATCCTTTTTTGCTTTAAAGGACAAAATGTTCAAAAACTTCCTTATAAGTTGTCTTCACTGCTAATAGGTGGTAATTGCATCCTGCGTGAAGGCACTGGGAGAGACTGACTGAGGCTTAAATAGCCTCTAAACCTCTGGCTAATTGTCATTACGGGTCTGGCTGCTCGCTCAGCAAGAGGCTTCTCAGTGCAAGTCCCATTCCCTGCTGGCTTTGAACACAGCCGAATACTAATATGGAGCTAATGCAGGGGAGATCGACCACTTGAAAGAAAATAAAGTATTTGATTTGATTAAAACAAAAATCAAGAGCTCTTTTTTTAATTAAAGAGACTTATTTAACAGGATAACTGGCTGAAAGCGCAGTCTGACATTTTCCATTTGATTCAGTCTAGGGAACATCTGGGACAGCGTCCCTTTGCGTGGCAGGGAACGTGCGTCCCTAGGTATTTGTTCAATATTGGGTATAATGAGGCTGCCTGATAGGCACATTGGATGCAAATTTGAAATTAGTACTGTTACCAGCACCAACAGCATTCTAATGATGATAGCAATGCTCTGTGGGAGCTGTCAGGAAGAGAGGCAGCATCTGTCGGCATTAGGTTTGACTCTGGATAACGAAGACTTAATCATATTTCAGAAAATAAAGGAAAATAGGAGGGTGCTGTGATTTTTACCTGTCATTGAGTCTTAGTAGGCAGAGAGAATTCTCTAATACCAGACCAAGTCCACTTTGTCCATAAGGAAGGAATGCAGATGTGCCCACTTTTGGATACTTGGATTGAGTGTCTATCAAAAAGGTAGCTCAGTTTCCTCCTTAGTCTCACAGGACATTAGGACAAAGAAGAAAAGTGGAGAACATTAAAAAAAAATATTTTATTAGTTACAGCAGCCATTTCTTAGTAAAATTAGGAACTTGGCAAGAGTGATTAATCTTACAGCTTTAGTATTTTATTGGGAAATTAAGAGGATACCAGAGGAGAAGGTGAACAAAGTTTCCTATGTCTGACCTAGAAAATAGGGCACTGCCATAACCAAGCAGCAAACACCAGCATGTGCTATTGAAAAAATTGGTGGAGGTTTACTGCTGTACTGCATAGGGCATCCAACCCCTCCTGGCCTCCTTTGGGACCACTCCTGCCTCCAGAGGAGCTGGATTGCTTACATTAATCCTGGAAGAAGGATGCAATTTGCTAGCAGTGCGTAGCTGCACATTTTGAAGCAGCCTGCCAGGAGAAATGGGAAGGATACCATCACTTTGGGTGGTGAGGCAGTGGCCAAGGGTGCCCAGAGAAGCTGTGGATGCCCCATCCCTGGAGGGGTTCAAGGCCAGGCTGGATGAGGCTTTGGGCAACCTGGGCTGGTGGGAGGTGTCCCTGCCCATGGCAGGGGGTGGCCCTGGATGGGCTTTAAGGTCCCTTCCAACCCAAACCGTTTTGGGATTCTATGATTCTAAGCTCTGAACATGTGAAGACTGATTATAATCAAATCTCATGTCTCATGGCTTCAGGCAATGGTTTGCAGGTGCCAGGGAGGATTTAACCTCCAGACACAGCTGCTCACACTCATTCTGGCTGTATTTGCTTGCTGGTAAGCTGAAGGAGCAGAGATTTGCCCCAGCTGGAGGTGGACAGGGTGGCTGTGCAGGTTGTACTTGTGGCTGCTCTGTCTGGGTGGTTCTTGTTCACATTCCTAGGGTAAGCTGGCATAGTTGCAGGTTGTGCAGGAATTTTTGACCAGGTGGAACTAATAGAGATTGTTTTGTTCTTTCCTGCCTTCCTCCACAGGACAGTCTGGCACGGGTCATCTGTTTAATTCCCTGCCCATGCATCCATGGTGCGTTGGTCTCCTGTGGCACCGAACAGCTTATCCTTTTGCAAAGAATGAAAGATTTCCATTTACTTACTGCCATGAGAGTGGATATAGGGGTTTCCAATGAAGTTTAATGGTCTGTGACGTACAGGTTATGATCCAGGTGATCTAAGGATTTCATCTGCGCTTAAACCGTATGAATTTCCTCTTAGTGCAGACACTAGCCTCACAGCAGAAGTATATTTTTCAAATGAGTAATCAGGCAGGATTTTGTATTTGTCATGTGGTTAAAGGCAGAAGCAGTGTCAGGCAATGTGTGCTGCCTTCCTGATGGTAACTCAGTCTTTTATAGACCTGTAAAATGAGGCCCTGCCTAGCGATGACTTCTCTGTGTATCTAATGCCAGGATTTAAATCTCACAAATCCATCATCCTGGCCTGGGAATGGAGAGATACATGGGAATGGTGTTTGTAAAGGAGTTGGCAGAATTTGGCTTTGGAGATAACAATATTTAAGTCACCTTGTGTGGAGAATTCATCACTGCAATTCATCTGTTTCCATGAGCTGCTGTCGTCTAATGACCAGTATGTCTTATTACAGCATGGTTGAAGCTTATGAGCACTCTAAATATGACAGTGGTTGTCAACATTATTGGGACCAGCCCCATCACTGCGTTCATCCTCCTTCCTCCCCTCCCTCCCTGCAAGATCACTCTTCCTCTACCATCCACTGTCCCCAGCACTGCTGCCACTGCCTCTCCACCTTGTTGGACTTTGGGGAAAATTGAGGCTTGAAGCAACTTGGGGTTGTCCAGTGGTGGGGTCCTAGGACGGTAACGTGGTGATCAGGCTGCTGACCAGCACTGGTGCTGACTCGCTCCTCCTGGCTAATCTGTCCTCGCTGCCTGTGAGAAATGAGCTCCAGCAGCAGCAAGAACCTAGAGGAGATGCTGGGGTGAGGTTGCAAACCAGCCCCTTAAGCCAGGACAGGACAAGACCAACTGCCTTCCTGCTATCACTTTCTGCCCCGGTCCAGGGAGGGTGTTGTGGCTGAACACTCAGGGCTTTATCTGATAGAGATTTTGGCACAAGATTCCTAAACTGCAATGAAAATAACCTCTGGCCAGCAACCACTTAGTCCTGGAGTTGCCTAACTCTAAACTTGTTCCTACCAACACCCCCTGCAGCCTTTACACCACGTATAATTTCTGAGTGTGCCAAGAACGCTTGGAGTTTCAGCAGGTTTAGCCAGGCTTTTGTCTCCAACCAGATCTCCTTCAGAGGGATCTGCAGTGTGCAGCCATCGCCCATGCCAGCAGGACTGTGCTCCTGCAAACACAGCTCTAGCCAGTTGCTCCTACGGCATGCTTTCATATCATACCCTATTGCTTCTCATCACAGTCTCTGCAATGGAGAGACCAGATAACTCCAGATGGCGGCTCTTCCCCTGACTGCATTTGGCCTCTTGCCCTGGTGTCAGCAGGGACAGAGGGAACTCTCTCCCCAGAAGCTGGGGTGAGGCTGTGTTGGGTTTGTGCTGAGGAGAAGCTGATCACACACTGATGGGTGGAGCTGCTGCCAGGACAGTCAAGGACTTTCCAGCTTCTCTGCTGTGCCCGTGTCTGCAGGGGCAGGAGGAGCTGGGAGGGAGCACAGCCCCATCCCTAGCCCAGGATTCCACCTCAGGTTGAGGACTGAGACCCAAACTGGCCCATGGGCTATTCCATCCCATGCCCGGCATGCCCAGGAGAGAGGGGAGGCTCTGGCCGGAAGGGCTCTCTCTTGCTGCGGGTTGGCTCCCTCCGGGTCACCCCTCTCTCAGGGTCGTCTCGGTCTCTCGGACACTCGGGCTCTTATCTCCGTTCTGGGATTGTGGTTTCAGGACTCTCCCTGCTCTGGGATCATTGGCTGGGAATGGGCTGAGCCTTGGTCCTGGGGTGGTGAGCAGTGTCACTGTGTGTCACTCATTTGTATATATTATTATTATCATTACTGTTTTCGATATTATTGCAGGTTAGTTATTAAATTGTTCCTGTCTCAAGCCACAAGTCTTTTTCCCCTTTATCCCTTTAATTCTCTCTCCCATCCCTGAGAGGTGCAAGGGTGAGAGAGCGGCTGTGTGAGGTAGCTCCCCAGCCAGGGTAAAACCATCACACCTGTTCAGAAAAAAAAATCACAAAAATTTGCAACATTAAAGAGTGTACCCAAAAAAGGCAGCGTGGCTGTGTCACCCCATGCGTAGCACATTCATCAGAAGCAGGGAGAGCCTCATGCTCTGTCCTCCTCCCAGAGCCGATAAAGCAGCGTGTGGCCTTCAGTGCCAACATGGGGAGAACGAGAACTTTGGAGCGATGTGCCTCTTGCAGAGCCCCTCCTGAGTGTGTGAGCACAGCCTAGGCAAAGTACAGGATCCATCTCATTTTGCAAGATGATGACATGATTCATGGACATACTCCTTGGGACAGTGATAATCTCTTCAGAGAAGGCTGAAGAATTGGTACCTGAGTAAAACTTCCTTCCACTTTATTAATTGAATTGATTTCTTCCTTTGCTGATACGCAGAAAACCATATTTTCTTGCTTTGTCATTCCTAATGAAAATCTTCTTACATCTGGGACATATGTTATATACCCAGCTGGCATATTAAACACATTTTCTCTATAATATGGAGGAGGTTTTTTTTAATTTAAGATGAAAAATTAATTTAACAACTAATCTTCCTGCTTCTGCTGTTGCTGTATGTGGTGAAATTTAATTTCGTTACTGAAAGTACATGTTCCATTTCACTTTTTAAGTGGTATATTTATTTTTCTAATAAACTTTAATTTTCATTCCTTAAGGAACATGAGCCTATTGAGATCCAGACTAAATTCTGCATTTTGCCTTGAGTTGTAGACATTAGTCAGAATGCATTAGATTTATTGGTTCTTTTAATTAACCTTAAAGGAGACAAGGCTTCATAAGTAACCATCTGTGGAAACATTTTTCTTTATGTATGGTAATCGGTGTTCCAGGCACACCTCCATGTGCTGGACGTATTGCTCAGGTTTCTTTTCATCTCGGTTACCTTAATCCAACGGAAAACTCATCTCAATTCTAATTATTCCAGCTTTGTATGAGTTTTCAGAGTCCCACCAACACTTATTCAACTCCCCTTTGAAGTGACTTGGAAAATGCAACTCGAGTTCTTAATCCTGCCAAAATTTTTGCATATGCTCAGGTTTGCTCAAGTTAATAATCCCCAGAAGTGATTACGTTCATGTACTCATGTGCCTAAATCTCTGGGACCTGGGAGCTTAAGGGTATAGCCGTCAGGCAACAAACTTCAGAGAGATCCAAACTGCTGACCTGAGCCGATGGAGGTCTAGAAAACACAGAGCAGTGCAACTTTATTAAAGCCTCTGTCTCTTTCTTTTAAGCCAAAAGTTATTGCATATTCCTTTTCATCTAGGCAGAAATTATCTTAAATTTCTTTTCAATTGCTCTATTTGAAAATTCATTCAAATGGATTATAACTGAGATCCAAGATTTTCTTTTCACATATGAGAAAAGCTGAATTAGCTCCTGCT
>NW_010144354.1:13976-26373 GCF_000699245.1 Pterocles gutturalis
TCCAAACTTCATAAAACCAGTATGGGCCACAGTTCATTATGGGAGATGCAGTCAAGGGCAGAGGTGAGAAATGGAAATACTCCGGTAAGGAATTGCTGTGGAATTCCTGGAGTGAAATAATGGGTTTAGACTATGTCTCAGCATCTAACTGAAAATTAATTTATTTCATTTTCCTTGGGGGAAACAAACAAAACAGCAAACAAAACAAAACAAAAAAATAACACAAGGTTTGATCTGGAGAAGAAAAGAGGGGTCAGTATGCTCTCCCTCAGCGCTTTGTCGTTTGCCGAGCAGATGATGTAAGAAGGTAAGAAGCTTGATATCCTACAGGGCACTGCCATGAATGGAAAGGTGTTTGAACAACCTGGCCTTTCTTCCCAGGAAAGGTGGGAGAATTGGCTCTGCCTTGCCTGGAGGAGAGATGATGGAAGGGGATGCAATAAGCCTGTCTCATAAGGAGGTGTCAGCAGACATCGATGTGGCCCAGAGATGAGCAGGGTGACCTGGTGATCACCTGAGTAGTGGTGATCAGTTGTCCTGGATGGTTGGAGAACCAAGACTAGTAAGGCTGAGAGCACATTAAAAAAAGAGTCATCACCTTTCTCTTCCTGTGTCCACAGGAAAATATGGGGCAGCAGGACTAAAGCGAGTGATGGAGGTGAGGTTGTGTATCATGAAACCATTCCTGGCTGGGACAGTGAAATCACCAGGAGGCACCTCTATTGAGAGGTTTCCTCAGGAGCAGATTAGACCTGGCATGGTTCAGAGGTGTTTGGCCAAGCCTCAACGCAAGAGCGGCGGTGGGTGTGTTTGCCAGCCAACTTGAGTTCTGTACCCTCCACCCCAGGAGGACTTTTAGCTGTTTTGAACACGGTGAGGTGCATGACCCTTCCCCAAAGATGTTTTGTTGTGATGAGATCTGGTCAGGAGTCTTCTAACAGATGGGAAAACCAGGGAGAGGGGTGCTGGAAGATGCTAGTAAATCACATTGAGTTATTCCTTGGGCATTATCAGTTTTAATTGTTTTTAGTGAAGAAGTCTCTCTGGGTTTCCCAGCCAGGTCCTTTAAGGGGATTTTCCTGTGCCCATCTCCAGAGCTTGTTGTTTTGGGATTGGGTTTTTTTTGTTTGGTGGGGGGTTTTTTGGGTTTGTTTTTTTTTTCCTTGCCCTATATCTTTGTGTGTGGGTAGAAGCTATGGTATGCCTTTAATCAGCAGACAGGTGTGTCAGCTGGAGCTGTGCTGTTGCACCTTAACTTTTCTGGGGGTATAGAAATTGGCTTGCTTAAAGCTAGCTGAGATAACTTCTGCCTCTCCTGGACTGACACATAGTGATTTATAAAGAAAATGATTGTTGACCTGCCAGCCAAGGATCTCTATAACTTACCTACAGTGAAATTCCTTTTCCTGTATTCGCTGGCTAAAAACAAGCAAAAATATTGTTCAGGAGAAAACCTGTCTTTCCTACGAAAGCATATTGTGAGTGAGTCAGAAGATGAAATTCTGAATTTAACTGATGGATGGCTGGTATCAGCTTCCTATATTATTAAAAAGTCCTGACTTCCTCGAAGCCCCGTGTACCCATTGCACCACAATGAGAAACTCTATGTTGGTAAACCCAGTCTAAAACTGGTAATCTATTTTATTGTTTAAACAGAGTATTCCTTCCAGGTAAGAACTGTGTGCTTCTGCAGGCTGGAAATCAGATCTGTGTCTTGTCTGATTTCATACCCTGTTATAAAATGTAGGAGATACAGAAAGAAATACATTAGGGGTAAGATAAGGTGTGTACAGAGTAGGTCAAATCAGTTAAAAAATTTTAAAAAACCACTTTTTTTTTTCTTTTAAAGGTAATTGGTATAGAGAAAGAGAAGGAATATATTCTGGAAAGCTCAAAATGCCTAAGTAAAATGCAAGTTTGAAAATTAAATAACTTGTTTAACAGAGGAACCATTTTCAGAGATTGGTGGCAATTTTGAAACAGAACCTTTGCATTGAATAAGCTGTTAAAATCCTCCATCTGATAAAAGAAATTGCTGGAGTTCTTTCTAAACTAGTATCCTAGGGGAGAGGATGGAGAGGTGGGTAAAGCCATACCCCGTGGTTCTGGGACAGAGGAAAAGAGCAATGAGAGCTTAGCTGAGAAATCCTGGGAAGTGGTTTTGGGGGTATTTCTGCTTTAAGACCTCAGACAAACACATTTTGGATTTTTCTTTTAAATCCAGTTTTGTTTGGGGGCTCCATCTGCAGCCCAAACATGTCAGGGCAGCTCAAGGTGCTGAAAACATTTAGTGCCCTGCTATCAAACGGTTCGAGTGACAGGCTCTCAAAAGTGCCCTAAGATAGAAAAATTCCTCTTCTCTCACCAAGTTCTCCAGGTGAATTAAATGTGTCACAGGTGCTTTGGATTGTCCCCTGTGGTCTGACGGCAGAACGTTATAAGTAATTACTTGCAAGCCTGCGTGTGAGTGTTGTGTACATGCTGGCAACGTTTGCTTTACTAATATTGAATTGCTGAGTTGTTAATAACACAGGTGCATGCTTCTTGGCAACTTTTCTTACGGCTCCTGGCTGACTCCTTAAGAATACCACATTTCTGATTTTTCTCTCCAAGGTGAAGTTGACCTGAAAAAAATAATTTAGTTTAAAAGTAGTAATCTAGTAGTCTCCAAACTCTGAATGGTGATAACATCTCCTCCTGGCTATATTGTATTTATGAGTCTAGCTAACTTGATTTTGGCTTGAACGTTTAACTGACACCTTGGTGAAGTTGGATTATTTTTTTTTTTGCTGCTATCAAAATAACCAATGGGAATAGTCTGCTCAGCATCAGAATGCTTTAGTGTTTAAAATAAGTTTAAAAGTAACATAACCTGTATTTCTTTGAGAAACCCAAGTGTGTAATTAAAGCACAAATTAGATCAAAAGATCAGTTGGTGTGACCTTCTGGCTGGAAGAGGTAGAAAACAGTATCTCTCTCTTCACATTGCTTCAAACTTTTCCTCGAGCCTCATTCTTCCTTCTTGCCCAAAAGAAGCCAAAGCCATACTAACAGCAGGGGAATGAGCTGCAGGAAAAAATGAGATTCTTTGGATGACCTGCCCACTATCTCTATTAATAAGAAGGGTACACATACATATTCTAATACATGCATAAATGCCATAGGTTTTTCTTTACATAGCTGTTCCTCTCCGGTTTTCATTTTTCTCCTTTATCATTGTCAGGGCTTTTGTCTGTTTTTCCTGCCTGTACAGTCAGGAGCTAGGACGCCTGGCTCTGGATGCTATGTGAATAAATTTTACTGATGTAAATAAGCAGCACACAGTGTAAATACAGGCTGCCCTGTGATCAGGCAGTTAACTAAGAAGTTTTTCATCATTTTAGAAAAAAGCAACATGAGCAGCAATCCCATCCAACCTAACCAAGTGTCAGAAAAGTTTATTGTCTTGCATCCAGTCAGTCTGCTTCAGGTGTCTCTCCAGTGGTCAGCTCTTGTTCTTTCCTCTCATCTTCACAGAGTGATCTTATACACATCTGCTGGTTTTATTAATGAATTAATGAGATTTTTTTTTAATGCTACCCAGTATTCCGGTTGACCTAGTTAGATTTTTTTTTTTTATGCTACCCTGTACTCTGTTTGACTGATAGGGTCAAAATGCTTTATTCCTTTCTTTTTAAATTTTTTTAGTGGTACAACTTTATTTTAGCTGAACGGTTTTATTTCCATGAGACAAGCAGGCAGCAGCCTCCTGGTATGTGGTCAAAAGGGTACAAACTGAAATACACGAAATTCCACTTAATTTTTTTTTTTTCACTGTGTGGGTGACTGAGCACTGGTACAGGCTACCCAGAGAGGTGGTGGAGTTTCCATCCTTGGAGACATTCAAAAGCTGTCTGGACACCTCCCTGGGCAACCAGCTATAACACCCTGATGGAGCAGGGTTGGACCAGGTGACCTCCAAAATTCCCTTCCAACCTCAACCATTCTGTGAAATGGGGTTTATGAGAGAAAAAAAAAAAAAATCAGCAAAATATCTTGTACGGTCTAAACTGGCTCCTGCACTTGGATATGCAGAATTGTTCTATTGTTCTAGAAGCAATAGGGTTCACTGTTGTTACAGTTGATGTAAACTAAGGAAAGGATTACTGCCACATAAATTTAGCTAAAAAAAAAAAGAAATCTACTTAGACTTATGATATCATTGGGAGTGTGGGAGGCATTGCTGACCAGAACACTTCATTTTCTATTTTGAATGATGATGGCCATGTGGAGGGAGCTGTACAGAGGTGACTGTTGCTCCCATTACCTCTAGAGAGAAACCAAAGTGAGCCGAAGGCAGCATGAGGATTTAGCTGTCCTGGTCTGGGGGGGTCTCCAGTTCAAACCCCAGCTCTGCTCCTGCTCTGTGGTCTGTGACAGACCCTGGGAAAGCTGAAACCTGCTAGCAAAATCTCCCACTTTATCTGTTGGTCAATGCATATACCTTAATTCTTGATTAATAATGATTTATTGGCGCAAGTAAATAGTTTACTGAATCCCAGATGAGTTTGTAATAGCTTCCATGAAGCTTAAAAATAGACCTGTACTGGGTACTCCGTGTGGAAACTGGGTCCTTCTGGAAACCAGCCTGTCCTTCAGGGAAGCTTGTTCTCTGTTCTTGCAGCAATGTCAAGGAGTTATTTATCAGAGCTCTCTGGGTGCCTTTTATTGTGATTTATCAGGTTTGCTGATGCTAATGTTGATGTGATAATCTTTTTTCTGGGGTATATTTTCTCTGTTCATTCCTGAGGTCCTTTATCCTCCTTTTTCCCCCCACTTTTTGTCTTTATTTATTTAATGAATTGGAATATTTAGATCTTTTACGTGGCAGTTATGTCGGTGCAAGCTGACATTGCTGCCTCTTCCAGCAGAGCTGCTAGACTGAGCTGTTCTCCTAACTGCCTTTTGGTATGGGTTGAGTTGGGAAGATGGGTATGTCATCGATAACTGCTCTAAATTGCTCTGGATTGAAATCATTTCATCACTAACAGGTTTCGTGGCAAGCTGGATTCATGCACTAGAGCATTTATATATTCTGGAAAGTTTCCTAGGGACGGTTTACTGGCTGATATCAGCCCAGTTCATGTCCCAACTAACAACTTGCCCCTATTTTGTCAGATGATACATGTATGCCTCCTGGACCTAGATTCATTCTCTAGTCATGGCAGGGTTGGACATGGCTAGGTCAAAACCTGCAAAAATTGCTTTTATAGTCTCCATTTTCCAAGGGGCATGTAGGGTTACGCTCTTGGTCTTTGGGGGTGATATAGAAGTGTGGCAAGCTTTTGTGTGGCAGAAATGCAACGAAATGACGGAGTTTCACTTGCTCTGTGATTCTTTTCCCCCATGTGTTATTTTATAAATGCAGTGAAATGTGTGAAATTAAAAGTAAATTAAATCCCCTGGTGATGTGCTTCAAGGTGACTGTTGTCTTGAGTATTCATCCTTTGCTCAACATGGAGCTTTCCTATGCAGAAACTTGGAGAAATGGCAGAAATTCTTTCATGGAATACCTGTTCTCTCTGTCCGTGAATTGGGTTCACGTAAGATTAAATGTTTGCCTTTTCAGTAATTTTTTAAACATGCTCCCTTATTAAAAAACAAAACAAAACAAACAAAAAAAAAACCACCCACCACCTTGAGGTTTAGCTCTGCTCTTGGTTGTGCTGATATGAACGTGCAGTGATGCTGCATCAGGGACAGAAACAGCATCTCCGTGTGATGGGTGAGTGCCAGAGCAGAATCAGACCTGCATCTTGTCTTCTGCTGTATGCTGGTTTGTTTTCCTTTATACTGTAGGTATAAATTTCTTCCCTTGTAACACATTTCATAGCAGGGGGAAAAGGGGATGTGTTGAAGTGACTGAAGAAACTCAAAATATTCTGAAGCCTGTGGAAGCTAACAGACCCATGCAGTTGTTGAAGTCCATACATCTGGTGGGTAGAGACCTTCTAGTTATCATTGACGAAATGCCCTAGCCCTCAGTTGTACGATCATTTGGACTAATTTTATTGGTATTGACTGATGGCTTTCACCAGTGGGAAGAAGTGTCTAACCTGCTGAAAAAACTATGTAAAGAGAATTTGGTTTGACGCTGGAATATGGCATCCTTGGATATAACTCCTTGTGTCGCTAGTGCTGTGCAGGGTACAGTTGAGGCTATGTTCCTCCAATATGAATTAGTGCCTTTCTGTAAAAACTAATGTATCCATTAAAATTACTACACTGTTAACACCAGCGTGCCTTTGAGGGGTGTGGCTGTATCTATGATCACCTCAAAAATTTGGAAGTCACAATGAGCTTAAAATAATGCAAGTCAAAAATTTTAGAAATAAAAAACCCAAGTAGAGTACACTTCTTTCTCTTCTGTTTTTTTTTTTCTTTTTTGAAGACCTGGAATAAAAAACAAGAAATATCTTCAAGTACCTAACTGTATATTAGATACAAGTTAAACAGATTTTTCATTTCTTCGTTGCTTCTGCTGCTTTACCCTTCCCAGTTGGCAATGTACTTCAGAGTTAATCTGAGGGTCAAGGTCACTACAAATTTTCTGTGGGAAGTGGAGGGAGTAGCCCATAGAAAATAAAACTTTCCTGTGGGTTTGTCACAACCAGTGAAAAAGGAAGATAATCTTCTCCCGTTGCCAATGTGCCTGCCGAGGAGATGCTAAAGGGACATTCTGGGGAATGCACCTTTGCTCTAAGGTCCTGGAAGAACCAACCAACAGCCATGGTGGCTGCTTCTGGTGCAGTTGTGTCGTTTTGGTCTACAAGACCTTCAAGGTAGCCTGGATGTCAGCACTCAGAAGCGATAGTGATGCTTTGACCCACCTGCAGGGTTGTCTCTGATCTTGCTGAGTAGAAATACATTTTTCTGTCACCTGATGGATTTTGTGAAAAAAAAGAAAAAAAAAACCACTCCCTTAGCAGCAGATCTCCAAAACTAAGAACACACCAACTGCTTTATGAGACCATGATAAAGATTCATTGGGTGTAACATGCTGTCCTCAGCAGTGTCAATAGGAAATAACAAAGAAAGAAATGAAAACACACATGGGCTCCTATTGCCTTAGAGTGCTCCCTGGAGAGCTGCAGCTAAGAGACTTCAAGTCGGGTATCTCTCTACACTACAGCTCTCAATATTTTATCCTTTCATCCATTTATCCAGTTGCTTTTTGAGCCTGTGTTAGTATTGGCATCCACAAGAACCTGCAGAAAGGGATTGCACGGATTATCTATGTGGTGCATGAAGGAGACTTCATGCTTGCTGTGACTCTGTCTCCAGTCTGATGCCACTTTGCTCTCTTATTGCCAGTGACGGGAACAATCATTCCCTGAGCAGTTTCTTCAGCCTATTTGTGACTTTACAGATGTCTGCCACATGCTTCCTTCCAGGCTGAGTTTAGGTTCTTCAGTTGTTGCTCATACAAAAGGCTGTTCATACCTTATTCCGTCTTTGTTAATTTCTATATGCATTTTGCACCCTCCTTTTGACTCGACATGTTGATAGAGATGGGTGTGAAATTCATGTGTTTAAATAAGTCTGCATGTGTACAGCTAACAATGGTGATCTTGGGGCAGCTGATATTTTTGCTCTTTCAAAATTACCTGAATGGGCAATATGTTCTTGATACCACAGAAATATTTGGCCAATCTGTACAATGACCCATGGGCTGGTAGAGGTGATGAGTTAAATCTCCACCAAGAGTGTGGCACATTCCTGGATCAAGCTAAGGGTTTGAGAAGTGGACATTTAAATTGACGTAATAAGCCATAAGGAGGGTCGCAAGACTGATGAAGTGATTTACGCCTCTCAAAGCCCTTCCTCTTGCTGCTCTAGGAGCTGCTCTGTTCAGTACTCTGTCTTGGGAATGGAAAATTATTTTCCTTATTTCCATGCCAGAACTTTCAGCCAATTAAGCAGCTTAATTAGCTGAACATTCTTCAATGGGCTTAAATCCTTAGTAGGCAAGCAAACAACATGGGTTTTGCATGAAATGTTGTGCTAATGCAAGTGATGGAGCTGCTGCTTTGTTTTGCTTCCTTTGCCTTCTTTACATCTTGATAATATTAAGAAAATCACTGTCTAGTCCAAGGGAACTGAGCTGAAAACTGCTCAGAGAAAATGATGCTGTTCTCTCTTGAGTCTGGGGGATACCTTTGCACAACAGCAGAAGAACATGAATGGGAGGCACATCAATACTCTCTCTGACCAGTGGTGATGAGCCTTTCCAGCAGTGCTTCCTTGCAAAGCAAGGGTGCTGAGCCCTGGGGTACCCATGTGCAGGTGCCCTACGAGCCATCCACTGAGTAGTACCAGAACCCAGAGCACTATTGCACCAACCCTGGCTTTCATTTACTTGCAATAACAATGCCTGAAAAAAAAACCCTATCATGTCCCTTCTTGCAATGTTTCAGATGAAACAAAACAGTTTTTCAGTTTTTAACAAGAAAAAAAAAATAATTTTCCTTCTCATTATTGATGCAAACTGATACCTTCTCCCTACTAGTTCTTCATGTCTCCTCTAGAGACAGAAACATTTTCATCATCCCAATCCATAGGTCAGGATTTGGGGATGAAGTTTTGTGGGAATGGCAAACATCAACTCTCGTTATCCTTATGAAAAAATATTCAGAGTTCTAATTGAAAGAGATTAGCAGAATTGAAAGAACTTCCAATATCACCATGTCCAGCTGCATTCCTTTAAAATGTTCTTATAATTGACTGGAGACAGCAGAGAGCTATTAATTAAGAGTGACAGGTATTGATTTTTCTGAGCTGCTTCAGCAGCAAGAACAGTTTGATGGCAATGACGGGGAGTTTGTACCATGCTCCGAGTTTGCTGCCAGCAGTGCTGGGGGTGTTGGTGTCCCATGAAACACTTTACTGCATGTTATGCAAAGCACACTCTGAAGTATATGCTCAGCATTGTTTCCTGGTTTTAGCTGTACCCAGAACAGCTTTTAACACGTTCTCCAATTTACCAAATGACAGATTTAGTGGTGCATTGAGAAGCCAACGGAAAATAAAAAGGATTTGAACTAACACAGAACAATACCTCTCCCACCGCTGCCCTCCTCCTCTGCTATTTACAGCAGGGTGATGCATTGACCTTGGTGGTCTGGGTCATGTTCCCAAAATAGCAAAATCACATCTTTAGCTTTTTTAAATTTTCTAAATTTTTTTCCCCGCCTTGGGATGAACTGTCTGGGCTGGGGCTCACACACTGCAGCACTTTTTTTTTTTTTTTTTTTTTGTAAAGCCTCCTAAAGTTAAAAAGTTTTCAGGAGACTCACAGGTGCAGCTGCAATTTTCCACCTCTACAGTTGAGGTAGCATTGCTCATCTTATCTTCAACATACAGAAAAAAAACCCTGTAAAGGAGAGATCAATTATATTCTGATGTTTATCAAAGGACTATCTATCCTGTGACCTAATTTTCAATGGGAAAGAAATTATTTTTAAAAGATTACTCAGCTGAAGCATATAGAACACCGCATACTTGTTTCATTGACTTTTGAAAAACTAAAAAAAAAAAACCCAGATTTTTTTAAATAGAAAAAAACATAAGCTGAAGTTGGAACATGCCATTTAATGTTATTTTTTCTGGAGGTCTTTCCTTATGTAAAGGAACTAAAAGAAAAGGATGGGTAATTTTTAAGAATATCTCAAGCAGTTTTATGGAGGGGAAAGGTGATTCATTCATTGATTTAAAAAAAAAAACCACAACAAAAAAAAAAAACAAAAAACAAAAAACAAACCTTTGGTCAGGTCCTAGAAGAGCCATGTGCCAGAAGTGGGGCACAATGGGCACAAACTTTTTTATTTTTCATAGTCTGAAGTTTTAGGAAACACTAGATGTAGTCCTGTAGCCAGCTGTGCATATTTAAGGAACATAAAAAAAATATAGAGTGTTGCAGTGTCTATTTATTTCTGTTCATATTTTGTATTCTACCTCTGGATGCTCTTGGTATTTATAAAAATTTCCATCCTTATGTGACCACTGCTATACTCCACTAAATTTTTCTAGTAGATTTTATCTGCGGTACAATGTAAAATATGAATGATGTAATTGATACTGATGCATATATTTATTAAGAAGCTGCAACATATTGCAATGCAGTGTAATATAAAACAATACTCCATTGCAAAGAGTAAATATAAACCAAGAAAATACAGAACAAAGAAAATATAAAACAAAAGTCTCCTTTTATGAAAGAGACTGTGGCATGCAGGAATAGATTTTACAGAGCACTTGGGCATCTCGCATCCATTGATGTCAGTTTTGGGTTCCCAAGGTGTCATTTCCAAGGTAGGTCATGTCGCAAGATGCAGGAGAACGCATGGGTGGGATCTACAGTGCTTAGGAAAGGATCTCCCTTTACTCCTGTTTGCTGAGTTGACCCAACTGGATCAAACCCTTGTGCCCAGTAGGACCCAAATCCTCACCTGCGCTTAATGAAGCAGCTCTCCGGTTGCGCATTCCTACATCTTTCCATGCCTGAGTTTCCTAGAAAATATGGCTGTTAGGAACTTAATCCTTGTTCTCTTCTGGTCAGATGAAGGAGGATACATGGGAGAAGCCTGTGTCCAACCTGCTGTTGCGAGTGCTCGCTTGCACCTCCGCCCAGGGAGCTGAGCTGGGGGGTCTTCATGCTGGCGGTTAAAATAGTGAAGAGTGGACATCTCTTGATGCCACTGAGCCTGCCTCCACCAGGTGATGAGGAGCTCATCTTCAAAGGCCAGCACCTCTCCAGGAGCAGATGTTGAAGCCTTTGAAGCATGCATGCTAATGCACCAGGGTTTGACCCTTTCTTTTGGCTGTCACCGTTTGACTGACATATTTACTTAAAACAGCGAGCCGTGGCGGCAGCTAGCACTCTATACAAATGTGTGCATTAATAAATAAACCACCTGCTCCATGGAATTGCTTTTAGGAGCTCAAGATTTATGTATCTGAGTGGGAATGCCTGTTACAGAGAGTTTAATGTACTTTGGTGGAGCAGTATGCAAATGCAGGTCTTGCATCAAGGACATTCTCAGAGCAGGGAGCTGCAAAGTCATGCAAGCAGCATGCCAATAGATTGCCATTAATCACAGGCCTGTGCACTGGTCAGCACCTTGGGAGGGAGCAATGATGTGTCGTTTGGCTGTTTGGGTGCAGGTTTGGGTTTGAGCAAGGAGAGGAAGATGCAAATGGAGCTTCAGAGGCGTGTTTTGGAAGTCAAAAAAAATTCATGAGTGTGACTCACTGGCAGGTGCTGCTCTTTGCCAGGACTTGCTCCTGAAGGGAAGGCAAGCAGGAAACATCTCCATGTGGGTGGGAAAACCATGTGAACATGGTTCACAGCATCCCTGCTGTCCTGTGTGCTCTCCCTGGCACTGGCAGCACCTGCTGGTCCAGGAAGGCGCAAGGCAGGACCCATTGGGTGTATGCAATAACCTTCAGCTTTGTCTCCTTCAATCACCGTGGATTTCCATCTGCTTTATGCACCAGGCATGAGAATTTAATAATCTTTGCAAAACTCTGCAATGAAGGCTCTGCTCGGATTTTGCATCTTCACTCTTGTAACTTGAAATTTTCTTATTCTTCCATATTTAGTCCTTTTTTCCACCGAGACACTTCTGAGAATGAATTTCTTAGGATGACTATGCATTGTGCTGGAAAATATTTTCCTTTTAGAAAAAGAGTTTTCTGGTTAATTCAGCCTCTCCACATCTTGATGGGGTACTTGCAAGAGTCACAGTGAAAACCCAAGTGGGTCTCTGCTGACTCTCCCAAGCTGGTGGTTGTTCATCCTGTGCATGGTAAGCAGCGACACAGCTCCCTCACAGAGTCTGAGTTACATTTAAATATTTGGACTTTCATTAATTCACTTGACTCACCCTGTTGTTTCCCAAGCAATGCAGTAATGCCAAACAAAAATATCCATAATTTATAGTGAAGTGTTAGAATGCAAATAGTAGCTCTTCCTTTTATTTAAATTCATTCAGCATATCTATTTTTCTTTGAGTTTATTTATAAGAGTTTATCAGACATATATAATTCATAAACAATTTCTATTTCTTATATTCTTTAATCTGGTTTGATTACTTTGATTCTTTCTTCACTTTCTCTGGTAAAAGTGGTGCTAGTTGCTATGGTAACTACTGCTTCCTACTGGTGTTTGGATTTTTTTTTTCCTCCTCCCCTTTCTTCCCAGAAGAAACTTTTGGTCTGTTTGCTGGCCTCTCCCCTGCTCCTTGCTGTTTTGCTGAAATATGCATTTAAACATAAATAAGCTACAACGGTAAAGTGAAAAGAAGAAGCACATGAAGTTTAGCACTTTGATTCATTTGGGTTTTATATATATGTATGT
>NW_010144355.1:0-1151 GCF_000699245.1 Pterocles gutturalis
TTTGGGGTGATCTATCAGCAGTCCTACAGCACCTACTGTACGTTATCACAAAGACTGAACCAGACTCTTCAGAGGTGCATGGTGGGAGGATGAGACACAAAGGTTGTATATTGAAATGGGGGTGTTTCTGATTTGATGTGAGGGAAGTAATTTTTCCCATGAGAACAACCAAGCAGCAGAGCAGGTTGCCCAGAGAGACTATGAATTCTCCATCCTTGGAGGTTTTCAAGATGAACAGGACAAAGCCCTGAGTGACCTGGGCTGATCCCATAGCTGGCCCTGCTTTGGGCAGGAGGCTGGGCTAGGTGAGTTTGAGAGGTCCCTTTCCTATGTGACTTATTCTGATATTCTCGTACTGTAAACTGTCATTTGTCATTAAAGGTATAGAAACATTGTCAGTCATCACTGAATGGCTCTTGAGAGCACACAGGGCAGCTAAACTATAATAACCTGTGGGCCTTCTCTCCAATAGCATCATATCCATCTACTTAAAGACCTTCTGAGGCAACAGCTCAAAGGTTATCATCATTATAACTATGTGAGTGGTCATGGCTAAGTTCTGATCTGCCAAGACCTGGTCCAGAGCCAAGTGAAGTAACTGGAAAGTTTGAGGGTACATATCAGGTGACTTGAGATCCAAATCTGAACTCATTATTGGCAACTGAATTAGAATCATAGAATCACTAAGGTTGGAAAAGACCTCAAGGATCATCAAGTCCAACTGTCAACCCAACACCATAAACCATGTCTCCAAGCGCCACCTCTACACATTTCTTGAACACCTTGTTGGCACCTCAGAGTTGGGGGTGACGACCTTGTTAAGCAAAAGTTTGTCCTTGGTTAGTGAGGGGAGTAAAGCCTTTGGTGCGTTCTTCGCTTCTTCTCAGCGAGAAGTAGGAATATTGCCTATTGCCTTTGTACAGCCAAGATGTTTGAGACATCCCAAGGCCTTCCCTGATCAGGACCTTTGACAGGCAGTGAGTCCGTTACGGGCAGGGGTTAGCTGGGGTGGTGTTGGTGAAGTTAGAGCAGGTATGAATTGAGGTTTTGGCAGGGAGGTGGTTCTAGATAATATTCTAGCTCGCTTGAAAGTTCTAGAGCATATCCTAGACCATATCCTAGATTAAGTTCTAGAACATGTTCTATATCGA
>NW_010144356.1:0-13564 GCF_000699245.1 Pterocles gutturalis
AACCAAAAAAACCCCAAACAAACAAACCACAAAACCAAAGAATAAGAGTGTTGTAGCATGCAGCTATTGCTTTAACCTCTGCAATGGAAATCAGCTGTCAGAGATGGAGGCAGGAGATCTACTTCCATTTAGCCTGCCTCCCAGGATGACTAGGCTTCCCCCTCTGAATAACCTGTGCAGCTCTCTACAAGCATAATTCCAACTGGCAAACCTAGCCAAGAGCAAACACGTATTTCTTACAGCTCTTGTGGGGATTTATTCAAAACTCTTTACAGCATGGGGCTAACAAGCTGGAAAGAGCAGAGAAGAAAACAGAAATGCCCCATGACTGCTGCTTGGTCTCCAGGGTTGGGGATATAGCAGAATATAAGGGTTACTCAAAATGCTTTTCCCTTACAACCTTCCATAAAATTCCTATCACAACACCGTCACACCCAATTATCAAAAAAAGGAAAACCAACCCTTTTTCTAGCTCTGTACACAATTTCAGCACACTAATCTGCTCCTTTCCTACAAGTGATTCCTACCATCAGACATACTATAAAGGATTCTTCTGCCAAGAAATCAGATGGTGTTAGAGTGAATTAAGATAGGATAAAAACTGATGGGTATTGTACCTGACCAACAGAGAATAACCATTCCTGGACAAAGCAACATCCCGTGGCAACCCTTACAAAAGGCCATCCAGACAAGCTGACTGTGATAATACCAGACAATGGTCAGGAATGCCAGCAGCTGGCAAGAAGAGACAGAAATCCAGCACTGAGGAGAGAACAGCTGAAGGGGAAAGTTTCTACTAATCCAAACCAAGAACATTGTCTTAATTGTTTCAACACCCCTTGTAACTTCAAATGCACCCCTCTCACCCCACCTGGATGCTCTGACGTTTGAACTGGAGGAGCACAACTCCTGAAAACAAGCAACACAATTTTCACAGCTTGCCTCATTAATTCTTTTCCCCTTGTCTTCACAAGCCCCTTTAGAGAGCTGATCCTCAGGGGTCACTGCACCTGATGCCATACAACCCATCGCGGGTGCAGGTACTCCTTCCACTCTACCTCCCACTTCAAAGTCTACAGGTAGTCAGACAGCAGAAGGACTGAAACCACAACTAAAACTGTAGGTTCAGGAGGAAACACCTTAGAGAGAAAGCAGGGGGGGACGGAAAACAACACCAAAGAGGAGAGCACTGACAGAGCTCAGAGAAGACTTTGATCAAAAATAGTAGTAGCTGGTTTCAGAAAGCCCAGACAAAAACCTGGCCAAAAGGGTCACTCTTTATCTGATTCAATTTAAGTACTGTAAATAGGTCATATTTCTTTCATGCTACTGAGGAACAGGTTAAATGAGAACTCCAGAAGAAGTGCTTCATAACACCCCTCAGTTTTTTGCTCCTTATTACCTCCATTTTTATCACTTTGAGTATCAGACATCCCTCCTCTGCCCAGTGGTGGGTTTGGTACCTCCTCTACTGAGCTCTCCCTGCCCCCCAGTTGAGTGTCCCACTCCCCCTCCCCACACTGTAGTTCTGGGTCTGCCTCCCATACACCATGGACTCCCACAGGCCCCCTCCCTTAGCAGGGACTGCAGGTGTGTACCAAGAGATATCAGGTCATTACCCTCAGTGTGGGGGTCTCCCCCCGCAATTTTCACAAGAATACATAGTGCTTTGCTCCTAACTGCCTTTCTTTCAGATTATCTAAAAGGAACAGAGTCTCCCCGTCTAAAGGCACTGTTGTGAAACAGACAAAGAAAGACGAAAAGGAATGGTGCAAAATATATCCATCTGACAAGCCTGGAAGGTGCAGATGTTGGAGGAGGACTCGGAGGAAGGGGTAATTGGGCATATCAAAGCTGAGCAAAGGCACAGCTCTGAGAATTAACCTGTGATACAAATACAATGAACACAATTTACATTAATTCTTTACATCAATCTAACCTGAGCACATACTAGTGCAGTTACACTGTGACTGTTGTGCTCCTCAAGATATGAGCTTGCACTTAGAAAGAACAGAGGGAAAATGAAACAAGTGAGCAAATGTCACAGGAAGAAAAGAGGTGGAGATAAAGATGGAGCAGAACTTGCTGTGTTAAACTCCCCAGTCCCTTCTTGCATATCTTTTTTTTTATTTAAATTGAATGTAACATAAATATCTTGATGCACTTAGGAAAATTGCAGCAATTCTTCCATACTATTGTTGTATAACTATTTGTCTTCTTTTACTAATGCCAGCAGGCTTAGATAATGACTCTGGAGAGAAGGAAAAAAACCTTGCTCTGAGTCACACCAGCAGAAGATCCATTTACTTCAAGTGATGTTTCTATGCATTTATACCACTATAGCCACAAGACAAATTTGTGTCACACAGCAAGGCAGAATGGGAAGGAGAAGGAGAGGGGAAGGGAAGAGAGAGTGCTTCTGTATCCACTCTTTGCAACAATATCAAACATTGCTGTATCTCTGAATTCTTTAATGTCCCTCTTCCAGAGCTTCTGGCAATATCTTGACAACATCTGGGGGTGACAGGAGATACAATACCCATTAATCATCTGCATAAATTTTTTACATACCACCTACAAGGATTTAATAAATACAGGTCAGGAAGAGTGTGGAGATTGAAGTCAGCTGTAAAAGTTCACTTCACCTAGTAGTTCTACCAAAGTGTCTTCACTTGTCCAGAGAGATCTGACAGATGGGACACTGTTGTGAAAAAACAGCATTGTTCTTTAAAATTCAAGACAAAAATGAAGGCACCTAATCATGATGTAATGCTGTGATAGTCCAATGCCACACAGTTCTGAACAATTTTTCCAAGAGACTTTCCATATAGACTGGGTGTGGTATTTGGGATTAAGTTTATAGTGGCATACAAGAATGGTGATATGAGACTTTAGTGCCTCCTTCACTAAATGAGATGCTGAGCATTAACCGCTTTAGCAGGCAGGTAGTGCATTTTCATGCTCTGAAATATTGCTAGTTCTCTCCTTTAGAGCTAAGAACCTGGGAGAAAGAGTCTGGTCATATTCTAAATAAAGGTTTCATCAGCACCTCATTGGTAAAGGATTAACAACTGATGGCTGCCAGAAGTAGTTAATGGAAATTGCTCTGTGTACCTACTAGCAGGAGACACAATAGATGGTTTGTACTTATGCTTCATACCTTTGTTCAACTTATAGTAAAGCTTTTGTAAACCATTTAGCAAAACTTCTATATACAAGGTGCCCAAACTATGAACTCGCTGCAAGTCCCATTTCTGACAGTAAATCTGAAGAAATTTTTACAATCCATTAACAGCAAAAAGAGAACAGATCCTCACATTGCAATTATTAGAGAGGTCTTGCTGAGGTATGCTTTGAGTCATGCCCTGTCAAATAAGAATATTGTGTTAACTAGATAAGAATTCTCAAGACACACTCTACCTTAAACCTGACTTCTGGAAAATATGAAAATAAAAGTCTTTTACCATTAATAGTATTGTTGCTTTAATAAAAGCACAAATATATTACTCCCCAGTCAGAGATAACCAAGACTGTATTCAAACCAGAATTTGGATTAGGCATAGATGAGCGTTCGAGTTCAAGAGCAGCAAATTGCCCAGAGCAATAGGTCTCTGAACATCATTAAAGTGACGCTGGGGGAAACGTCAAGTTCCCAGTCTTTTCCTCCAGCCACTTGTAGTAAGCAAGCTGGCCTATCTTCTCCTCTAGGGCTGATTTTTTAATTATTATTATTATTTTATTTCTAAATCAAGTTGGAAGCTGTATGGACATGAAGAAAGTAATTTAAATAACACCTGCCAATTTTCCACAGCTAGAATACTCATGGCTCTTGGAGGAAAACTAACTGAGCTCCTTCACAATTATTAGTCAGTGTGGAATCTAGTGTCAAGCAGAAGGAAAAACATGCTACATCTATTTTATCTCTATCATTTTATAATATATAAGGTACTCTTACTGCAACATTATAGCAATTATTTACCAAAAAAAGCTTTAATAAATTTAACTGTGTTGCTCCCATTTATCTACCACTTTAGAATAATTTAAAGCTCATCTCCTGATGCACTGAAATTATTCTAAACTATGCATGCTGGCAAACACAAAAACCTTTTTACTCCCCATTTGCAAAATGACATCTGCTCTACTTCCATCTTTGTTTTCAGACGCAAGATTACTTTAGCATTTTATTTCTTAATCTGTCAAATAGCATTGTCAAAAACCAGGGAGTAACATTTACTCCTCAAACCCCCATAGATTCAAAATTACAAAAGCTACACATAACATTTTACCAAACTTGCATATCAGACAGAAAAGAAGTCATATAAACTTTCTTCCTTTCCTTTATAAAAATGTCCCCTCTGCTAAAGAGTCTGCAAACATTTGTAACACCAAGACGGGAGAAAGCCTGACAGATCTATTATTACAGAGTGCCTGCTGCATAGCTACAGTGGAAGGTAGTTTTCCATTATTAGCAGAATTTTCAACCAACTCCATCTTTCTATTAGCGTAAGGTCAGTCCTGTTCTGGTCTCAGGCACACAAATACAAAGAGACAATAAAAGCCATCAGTCCTGGTGAAGCCTCCAGTATTTGAAGTTTTAGCAGTCTGAGAAATTAACAGAAAAAAAGAAAAAAAAAAAAAAAAAGAGGAGAAAAGAGTTTTTTCTTTACTTCCTTGACAATCAGTCTACACATCAGAACCAAACACAAGCAAGAGGCCTTGGAGAACACTTAAAAAGAAGCACGTGAATACAGACCCACCACAATATATTTCATCACCTCACATGGTCTTTCTGCCACAGCTTCACACTTCGCTTTTTGCCTTCTAACACTCTGATCAGGGAAAGGCTTATTCACCCACTTATCTTGGAGTCCAAAGGAATATACTGCACACAAAATTAAATATGTACAGATAAAGCCAAGGGTTTTTCTTTAAAATACAAGCAACATCAATAAAACACATTAGTAAAATGAAGTACAGTATCTTTTCCTAGAGCAAGCCAGCTCTGGCAGCACAGGCAGCACTGAGAGGGTGAAAGGGAAGGCAGTTACAGGTCCCAGGTCAAAGTGCTGGGAAGGAGAGAGGAGACTGAACCTAAGTTTGGGATACAGCAGAGAGGTAAAAAACAGACTGACCAAATCAGGAGGATGGTGGGAAAGTCAGCAGGGAGGGCTGTGTGTGGAGGTGAAGGATGGGTGGGGGAGCCAGGTGCAGACATGCTCCGCAAATAGAGGACAGAACTCAGACCTGTCTGGAAGCAAAGAAACTGGGACAAAGGAGCTTTCTCAGGGTACCAGAGCCTAAGTAAAAAGTCTGTGTGGAGTTGACGGTAGAGGATTAAGACAAGCAGTCAGAAATTAAAATGACAACAGGGGCTGTCTAGGTTACATAAACCAAAAACACTGCAGAAAGAACAAAGTGCTCAGCAGTGGCATGTTGCTGGCCAAGGGCCTCAGAAGTAGGAAGCTGGTTCAAAACCATCACTGAAGCAGTGAAAGAGGAAGGTGGTGAGAAACAGCCTGTGATGTGGAATCGATGAGTGACAGTGACAGACGGCAGAAGGAGCCAAGAACATTTATGTTTCCTTAAAAAAAATCAGTTTGATCCATGGCTATAAAAAAAAAAGATTGCTTGTAATTGCATGGTTACCATATGGCATCAGTGCTCAGCAGAAGTATTCATATACCTTGTGAGAGCTTTTCCACACTTAAGAATATTTAGATTTCTTTAACTTCTGTTCTGGATGTCCCAGTACTTATAAAATTCTTGTTTGAAACAATTATACCGCATCTCTAACAATGATTTCTACCACTACCACTTCTGTTGGTGATGCTTTTCATCAGATGATCTCAGGGTGCATTTACAAACCAGATCAACATCATTATCCCCATTTTACAGATGAAAAATGAAGGTGCTGTAGATCAGCCTGCATTATTAATGTGAACTCCCAACCCTAAATTCATTTTACTGTCATTTTCCTTGAAATATTCATTTGTACTTCTGCGCTAAGGGTATTTCTGTCATGTATTTCTAACGTATGTCAAAAGTACCTGGAGCATAGTAAGGGACATTTTTAGCATTCTCAGAACTCTAAATAAATAAAATAGCACAGTGCTAGACTCCCACACTACCCAAAAGAAGTCCATTCCTCCTTGAGCTTACCCCTCAGGTAATGCCAACAGGGAGGACTTAATGCTAGCCAGCATGGATTTGGAACAAACCACAATCTGATGGTAACAGTAAAAACCTTCCTAAAACCCTGAGATTTCTTCCCAATACATTTGTAAGTAATTAAATTGCTGCTGTTGCTAGGAAAACCATGAGGCTTGGCTGTATGCACATCTGTAACCTTACAAAAAAGGATGCTTACCACCTGTCCCTGTGTGCACTGGGGTGGTGCTTTGCACACTGAGGTGTACCTGATTCTTCTGAGACAAGGAGACCAGCCCACCCCTGGATACAAATACTCTGCTCATTCACAAACTTGCATGAAAAAAATAAAGTGATGATGCCACTGCTTTTGGTGATTACGTTGGACATCAGGATGCTCCGTTACTGGAGAGCCATCCCACATGGAAGCAATGAAAGACACAGGTTAAACAACAACAGCAACCAAACAAAAAAAAACCCCACCACTATCACATGTAGAACATTTAAAAATCTTATCCAACAATTACAACATAAACTGAAGAGGCATGAAAAAGCTGCAGGTTTTTTTACACAGGCTTCTTGCTTAGCTACACTTTGGTAATGTTTCACAGAACTGACAGAGGCTAAACTATAACAGAAAAGACAGCTTCCTTCAAGTTTCGAGTCTCTTCAGGGCCTGGGCATATTAGAACCACCCACAGAGAATTAAGCTGATAAAATGCCTTTTTTTTTTTTTTTTTTTTTTGCCTTGCCACTGGCATCATTGTCAGAAGCAGATTAATTTGGCTGAGATTTTCACTGATACAAAAACTAAACTTCAACCTGAAGTTCAGACTGAGGTTCACGTACTCTTGCAGTAAATGTTTAATCTAGTGGAAATAAGAAAAATCACACAGCATATCAAGAAACTGCTGATACTTCAGGGTGTGTGGGTGTATGACTGTTGAGGAGAAAGGCAGAGGTCATTTAATTATATTTTCTCCTTCCCTCATCTCCACCATTTACTGTCTCTTGTCTAAGTGCACTCTAGGTCTTGACAACTAAATGAACAGATGCTAGCCTGTTAGTAAGCTTGTTTTTAAGAATGTTCATTCCAGAAGAAGAGTCTTCTGAAAACATATGGTGAGCTAAATATATGGAAGATTTTTCTCAGCTGGCTTAATCTGTATAGAAACAGACCCTCAGGTGAGATGCTCAGAACACCCAGCATTATGTCCACAGGGCAGAAATCCCCAAGTGAAAGATACCACATGCCCCAGAAAGCAGGAAAGGGAAAAATAAAATTCTCCTTAGAATTAGAATTATAAATTAGAATTAGAAATAGAAATTAGAATTTCTAGGACTAGGCTAGTCCTAGAAATGTGATTCAGACCTTATTGATTTTTATAGTGATACAGCGCTGTGCTCACTGCAGATTATTTTAATATCAGCCATGTTGATTTAAATTCTACAAAAGCTAATACAAAAAGACAGGCTGCAAAGCACACCTCTGCCTAAGAACCACAGCATTTAACAGGTGATGAGGAGTCAGGCTGATCGCAGCAAGCCACCTGTGACATCAAAAGACACACCACAACTCAGAAAATGTGTACAGCCTTCTTCTGACAGCAGTGCTGGGAATGCCACAGCCTTTCTCCTTCTCTAAGGAACATCCTCTGCAGATCATCTAATCGCAAAAGAAGGAAAACTCTGATCCTTAACAGCTGAATAAATATTTCATTATTTTCGTAGCAGCAAGCTAAACATAAAAGCAAAGGATGTTAGCCATGCATAAGTAGGTAGGATCAAATACACAGTATTGTGTTTGGTTCTTGATCTTAACAAAAGGATTTTTAGCAGATGACTAAGCACGCTAAGTGGCACAGTCAATGGGATAAAATTAAACAAGTGCAGTTGTGTCAGCAACATTAGGCCCTTAGCTATGTGTGAAGCACAATAGTAGAAGCGACAGGGGAAAATGTTCCCCATAGCAAGCCTTTTTGCTGCATCAGCAAGGGGCGGGGGTAGGCACCCAAACATACATTTCCTGTTTCTGTTTCGGTTTGTCCCTTAGAGAGCAGCAATTAACACTGCAATCCCAAGCAACAAGTGGACAGCCAGCCATATGTCACCACTCAGAACACGGATGCAGAACGAATAAATTCTGCTTGCAGCAGCCTGTTTGTACATACTGAAACACCACATTAATTTGAATGCAGCTGATCACAAATGCAGGAAAGGCTTCAGGGACAAAGACTAAAGCAAACTCATCAGGGAGAGTGTCGGTACAGATAGCTCAAATTCTGTTTTGCCTTGGGCCTTTTTCCACAGCTCCCACAACTCCATCAGAGTAGCCACCACACCTTTCTGTTTCCTAAAGGAGCAGTAGAAGGCTAATTAAGTCATGGGGAAAATAGACAGACCTGGCAAGTGTTTATATTTGGCTTCCATGGCAGGGTTTTGGCAGGATGGGAGGGGGGCTACAAGGGTGGCTCATGTGAGAAGCTGCCAGAGGCTACACCAGCTCCAAGCCGGACACACCTCTGGCCAAGGCAGAGCCCATCAGCAATGGTGGATCTTCCCCTGTGATAACACAGTTAAGAGGAGGGGAAAAACCAAACCTGCTGCAAACAGGTAGTGGAAAGACAAGTGGGATGTGAAACAACTGTGCTGACACCAAGGTCAGTGAGGAAAGTAGGGGAAGGAGGGGCACAAGAGCAGAGATTTCCCTGCAGCCCGTGGTAAGACAGCAACTGTGCCCCTGCAGCCATGGAGGGTAACAGCGGGCAGAGATACACTTGCAGCCCATGTCAAGGACTCACATCAGAGAAGTTCATGGAGGACTGTCTCCCATAGGAGGGACCCCACACTGGAGCAGGGGAAGAGTGTGAGGAGAAAGGAGCAGCAGAGACAACGCGTGATGAATGGACCACATCCCCCATTCCCTGACCCCTGTGCTGCTGGTGTGGAGGAGGTAGAGAAGTTGGGAACAAAGCTGAGCCTGGGGAGAAGGAAGGGGCAGGGGGAAGGTGTTTTTAAGATTTGGTTCTATTTCTCATTATCCTACTCTGATCTGATTGGTAACAAATTTAATTGATTTTTCCCCCAAGTCAAGTCTGTTTTACCCACGACCAGAAGTGGTGAGTGATCACTCCCTGTCCTTGACCCACAAGGTTTTCATTATATTTTCTCCTCCCCATCCCACTGTGGGGGGAGGAGTGAGCAAGTGGCCACATGGTGCTTATTGGCAGCTGGGCCTAAACCACAACAGTTATATACCAAGAACATGACGGAACATGACAAGACTGCCATGCTCCTCTGTGGCCTGACCTAAGCTTTTGCAGCAGTTCACAGCTTCACCTACCAGTGCAACTGGTGGGTTGATTTGCTGAGCAGATGCTGCTGCTGCACAGGGGTGCAAGAAGAGGTAGCACCTAGGGATGTATTTTCTCCTAGCAGAGCCCTATCCTCAAAGAGAATCTACTAACCAGGCAAGTCTCCAGCAAAGGCCTGCAGCTGCAGCTCCTACTTCATCAGATACCACCACATACATCAGACATTAAGCTATTTGAGAGGCCTGCCCCTTCTCTCAGATCTTGTACATTTTCCTTTGTTAACATACCAATGCCTAAGGTTGGTGTAAGCTATACCAACCAAAGAAGAAATTGTGACTGTGAAGCAGAAGTGATTTTGTGACATCATTATAAACCTGTCCTACATGGGAGGTCCAACTAAATTTTAAGATAAAAAGCCTCTTCTCTGCAAAATTGTCTCATTTCTAAATTCCTGTAGTCTTGATGCCCTCAGTGGTGGCACTGCATATATTTCATACATCCAAACCAGTATCCCTTTTTGCCTTCCTTTTCCAAGTATGGCACTAAATTTCATTTTATCAGAGCAAAAGTGGTATGTTAGGAGACAAGGAGAGGAACCAAGTAGCTGGGTGATAGTCACCAATAAGCAACTCACTTCCCATTCTGACAAGCTCAACATTTCTTCTTTGTTAGGACTATGTTATCTCTGCACCTAGCTGTTTCCAAAAAAAGGTTGGAGAGAGGAGGGCAGGGAATCTCATAGCAATTTTATTTTTTTGCTATTAAATTTAAAACCTCGGGGCAGAGGAGGGAGGGGGAAAGAAAGAGAAGGAAGAATTAATTAGAAGCTATGAGAATTTTTAATTTTTTTCTTCAAATTTTCATGTCAATTATTCAACCTCTTTATTAGGTCAAAGAGATAGGAAGTAGCTAAGATTTTTTTTTATTTTTATTTTTTACTTTTTAAATTAAATAAGTTTAATTCCTACCACAAAACTGATGATCCCAAAACCCATGGAGTTTTCATAGGTCACGTTAGACAGAACAAGGTCTATATAGAACTAGGTATAACCTAAATTCACTTAACCAAGATCAATACCTTATCTTCTGCAAAACACTGTCTTGATACTTAAAGAGATCATTTTTTTCTTTCCTGAGATATTTCCAATTTTGCGGCCCCCCAAAGGCCTATATACTCTTTGCAACTGACTGGTATTTCCTATTTTGAAGAAGTTTAAGTGTAGAAGTGTTCAGTTTACAGACATTTTGCCAGAAAATTAAAAATTATACTGACATTTTCACAAATAGAGTTGGATCATTTCATGTTCAACTCCAAAGATAACCAGCCAAAACACAGTCAATTTCTTTGTGATCAATTCAAAACCAATTGAAGCACAACTAAAATGATCAGTGTAAAGAATATGCTTTAACACAGTTACTAAAAGATGCAATTATAGATCACTAAACCTATTAAAGGAAGTTCAATCTAAGTTAGGCAGCTCCATAGCTGTAAGCATATCTCTGTATTAATCTTATTTACAGCCTGGTAGACCTCATAAACAGGAATCAAACTGCTGCAGTTAAGAGCAGTAGTATGCAACTGAACACAAAGAGAAGCTTCACCTGGACAGAGCTTTGGATGAGATAGTGCACACATGAGAAGGAAACCTTCTGTATTTGTGTGTGAAATTTCCTGTTGTTGAGCTTCCTGACATTCCTCTGTCCAATGCTCCAGTCTGTCCAGGTCCTTCTGAATGGCAGCACAACCCTCTGGTATATCAGACACTCCTTCTAGTTTTGTATCATCTACAAACTTGCAGATGATACCAAGATGATAGAAGTCCCTAAGTCCTCTGTCACATCCTCCAGATCATTAATGAAGAGCATAAACAGCATTGGACCCAGTATCAACACTTGGGGTGCTTCACCAGTGATTGACCTACACTTTGTGCCACTGATCACAACCACCCAAACCCAGCAGTTCAACTGGTTTTCAGTCCACCTCATTGTCCAGTTATATAGTCTGTACGCCATCAGTTTTCCTGTGAGGGGGCTGTCAAAGACTGTCAAATGTCTTACAACAGATTAAACAACATCCACTGCTCTTCCCCCCTCCACCGGGCCACTTATTTCTTCACAGAAGACTGTCAGTCTGGTTAAGCATGACTTCCCCTTCATCAATCCATGCTAATTACTCCTGATCACCCTTTTGTCCTTCGTGTGTCTAGAAATAGTTTCCAGGATTAGTTGTTCCATTACCTTTCCAAGGATGGAGATAAAGCTGACCAGTTTCTTGTTCCCTAGATCCTCCTTCTTGCCCTTCTTGAAGGGTATGATATTTGCTCTCTTCCAGTTATCAGTCATCTCCTGATCACTGTGACTTTTTCCAACGTAACTGAGTGGTTGTACCATCACATCCCTCAGCTCCCTCAGCATGTATGGGGAATCCCACTGCATGGACTTGCGTGTGAACGGTTTAAAGTATTCCCTTACTGGATCCACTACCGCTGAGAGTAAGTCTTCCTTGCTACAAACTTCTTCTTGTCTTAGGGATCTGGGATTCCTGAAAGGTAAATCTTAGCATTAAAGACCAAGCTGAAGAGGATATTGAGTACCTTCGGCCTTTTTGGTGTCCGTTGTCACCAGAGCTCCTATCCAATTCAGCAGCAGGTCTGTGTTTTCCCTTGGCTTCGTTTTGCTGCTGATGTAGTGGTAGAAGCCCTTACCTCACCTTTCACATCCCTCACCAGACTCAACACCAGGTGGACTTTGGCTTTCCTGACCCCATCCTGCAAACTCAGACAGTTGCTCTACCTACTGGCCAGGTCACCTAATCCTGCTTCCAGATCTTGTACCCTGCCTTTTTGTTCCTGAGTTTTGTCAGGAGCTCCTTGCTCACCCATGCAGACCTCTTGTCACCTTTACTTGATTTCGTGCTCATTGGATAGACAGCTTTTGAGCTTCTGAACTTAAGAGCTCTTGAGCTTGTTGAGTCCATTTTCTCCACTTGGCTGGAGGTAGAAAAAGACCTAAAGGAGTTAGAAATGCCATCCTGAGAACAAGATAGACTGGGAGCATGCCAAAGGCAGAGTAGCAGCAGAGAGCAGGCAAGCTATAAAGACCCTAACACTACGGTCCCTCTATGGCTGACATAGATTGCAAAGCACAGTGCAATCTCAGGATGCTCTGAAGCTGCTCTAATATTATACCTAAGAGCTGTCAGTTGTCCCAGAATAAAAAGGTAGATCGCAGCCATCCTTCTTTCTTGTTACCTTACACTCTGGTTCAAAGAGAGATACTGAGAACTGGGGTCTTGGGAGCCAAAAGTCAAACTCCCTTTTCTGACCTGAGGCAAAGGGAGGTTCTCCTCATACTTTTAAGCTATTCAACAACTCTCTTCATCAATTACTGAGTGAGACTTTACTGCCTGATCCTTGAGAGAAACCCTTGCTTTTTCTCACTTTGGTATCTCTGACCTGCCATACCTTACTCTCTCACTGCAGCTTATTTCATTAAAGTTAGAAGTGTCAAACTTTGCTTCTCTACTTCTCCAAGCTTGATTTGCACACTTCTAAAACAAAAAAAACAAAACAAAAAAAAGAACACCCAAAAGATGCTATCAAAAACTAAAACAAAGATCAATGTTAATAAAATTGTGACAACTTAATGCTGTGTCACATGTTAAGCAACTTCATTGTAGGCTGTTTAGCACTAGAAAGGTTATCACTGGCAAAAGTTTAAACAGAAGCTTGCTTTGTTTGCCTGTGAAAAAGCACTTATTGAACTCACCAAGTCTCATGCACTAAGATACCTCCTGCTCACTTATCAGCTGTCTGCAGCAGTACTCCAGGTCACACTTGTTTCCAGAGAGAGGAGAGGAACTGGCCACAGCAACAGCAATGCCACCAGCGAAGATTCTGACACCCAGCAAGCCTCTGGTGGAACACAGGACCCCTGGCACACTGTCCACCACCTGCCTGGGAAGACATGTCCTGCTCTGGGCTCATCACACCCACCTGTAAGCCTCCCTCCGTCAATTGACCCAAGCCATGAATTTTCACATATCAGCATCCAGATAATCTGAGAAGTCATAGAATCATAGAATCATAAAATGACCCGGGTTG
>NW_010144357.1:0-49597 GCF_000699245.1 Pterocles gutturalis
TTAATTCTCTCCCCTATCCTCGGGTGTGTATGTGGGGGGGGATTGGTTGAGTGGGTGTGTGGTTTGGCCCCCAGCTAAGGGCAAACCCATCACAGGCAGGCACTGGAGAAATCCTGGCATAACTTCAGGCCAATTCAGGCAACTCCTGCTCTGCTGCTGCCAGATCTCCTCTTAGTATCTGCAGGTCGGATTTTTTTTCTGTAGTGGGCAAACTCAGTAGAACAGGTGGTGTAGAGAAGTGAGAGGGAGGGAAAGGTAACAAATCTGTCCAGCAGAAACAGAGCTGCAGCGTTTGAACTAATAGCATCTGGCCAAAGCTTTGAGCCTGGCTTTTGTAGTTTGAATCTTACAGGCAGCGCTTCATCTGGAACAGTTTTGATTTTTTTTTCTTTATCATTTTTTTCCTTAATATTCCTTGAAATGCAGCTGAAGCTGGAAGAAGAACTGCATTCACACCACATGAGGAAAGTGTGCTGGGTGCCGGCAGCCAGCACTGCCTTCCAGTCAGAGACACCCGGTGAGCATCACTTGGCGCGCACAGTGGTGCTGGCCCCTGCTACCCCAGTGGCATGGCCGCACAGTTTGCTTTGCAGACAATAATGAAGTTACGCTGCTAATTCATGCATGGCACAAACAAGAAAAGGCACAGATTCTCTCCAGCTTCCAAAGAGTCAAGTGAAGAGGCACTGAAAGTGATATGTTTGAAATCAAGCGTCATAGCAGGAGTTAAGGGGATACTAACCTAAACTGTAAATTAGCAAAAAAAGGCACATGCATCAGTTCACTAATGGCAGCAGTGCAAAAAAGGCAGTTTGCCCTTAGGGCATCTGTCTCTGCTTTCTTTCTGTGCCTTTCTGTGTGTCCTTTGAACTGTTGTGCACACCTGGACATAGCAGGATGCCAGTATTAGATATCCAAATTATTGAGTGCTATTAGAAGCTTTGTAAAGCTATAATTTTGTCAGTTGTTTAAATTTAGATTTCTGGGAGAGAGCTATAGTCATTTAACATTTTATGTTCTTTTACCAGTTCTGATCATCTCACAGCTGCTGCTCACAAGTGCAAGATTTGGCATCTCTCTCTGGCTAACTGCAAACTTTCCAAACGTTAAAAAGGCAGTTTCTGTCTGACCTATTGTAGTATATTGGTATTTTGACATTTCTTGCTATTCTTCTTTAACTGATTTTCATCTATGGCACATACATTTGTTTTTTCCATACATACGTTCTGTCCAGTGAGAGGACATGATAAATTCTGTAGTTTATTTCTCAATGGCAAAATTGCTTCCAACTTTCTATTCAACTTTTTCTGAGGAATTCATGTCTTCTTTTAGCCTTGTCAGATACTACGGAATTTGACTTAAAACTTCTCTGACATGGGGGACTGCCTGTACACAGGAAACTTTGTGCTTATGCTGGTATTAAAAGCAAAGTAAGTGGTGGAAAATTTGCGTTTAGGAAGTTGATGATATTTAAGAAAAAGAGTTGCGTTACAGTGTGCACTTTGAGGAATATTTTTTTCCTTTTGTAAGCTTTCTGAGCATATTCTTCTCATGATTAATGATCTTTCAAAAAATCAGTGGTGAAACCCTGAAAAACAAAGCGGCAACATTTAGTGTCTTTGGAACAAGTAGCAAAATAAATTATTCCATATAAAAGAGTACAGTTGCTATTCTTATGGAAGCACTTTCTAAGAAATTGACAGGAGCAGAAAAAGTTCAGCCAAAGTATCTCGGGAATTTTAAGTAAGAAATTTCTGTTCTCTTTGCTGTAGCATGTGGCTGATCACATAAGCCAATCTTTGCTACAGAAAGACCAAAAAACTAGCAAATGTGACAGCCACGCTTACAAACAGCTCCTGGGGTGTCCCTGGAAACACAGAGCAGCTACACGTTTCACCTCACCCTAATATTAATCTCCTCCTTTCATCGGTTTTAAAGAAAATCTCAAAAAATATTTCCTTCCTCGACACCTCCCTGGGGTTCTTATCACCCAAGTTCCTCCTCCGGTGCCTCAGGCTCCCTGTTCTCCATCCTCTTTCCATCTGAAGAGGGTGGTTTTGGGAGAGTGCTGACTGAGGACAGAGGCTGAGCTCCGTTCCTGCCCCACAGCCCACTTTGCTGTCCCGGCTGAAGGGAAAAGCCCAGCTCACACCAGCAGCTCATATTTTGCCACCCGAGGTCCTGGGGGTCCCATGGGAAGTGTGAGCCTGAGGGCTGGGGGACCCCGACTTTGGAGCCCACCAGCCACAGCTGTTACACATCTATGCTAAGAAACCGCTTTCTTCAGCAAACCTGAGCCGGTTTACTGCCATCCAAGAGAATGGTATCAGGCAAGCAGCCAAACCACCTTGTTTGGGCTGTTTCTCGTTATTGCCCAGGGTGTAATGGGGGGCCGGTCTGGCCCTGCCTCTCCTTTCCCCGCTGTGTTTCTCCTCCCTGCAGTGGACCCGGGGGGCTGCACCCATGTGTGGTGAGGAGGATTTGGTCTCCCGTCGGATCAGGCTTGCTGGGCAGCATCTACAGTCCCACCGCATGAAAGACAATGTAAAAATGGATCCTCAGAGTGCTGTCCTCCCTCTTTCTGGCCTAAGCAAGTCTTTTTACTTGGCCTACGGGTCCATTGACTAAATAAGACCAGCAAGGTCAGGTTAATAAACTAGACTTTTTCCTCTGTAACTCAAAACCTCTCACTCACCAAGATGAATTTTATGCCCCAAATTACGTGTTTCATTGTGTTGTTTTTTTTTTTTCTTTTTCTTTTTTTAAATTTATGTCACAGATAATAAGGTTCCCAGAACTGCAGGATAGCAAGGGTCAGTTATCATTTGTTGAAGTGGATATTGTTCTTCAGTGCAGACAGAAACCATTTCCACTGCTTCCTAGCCACACCCCATTACAAACCGCATGGCCCTGGACTATCTCAAGAGGCAGCACCAGGACCTGCTACAGTCTGAACACAACACGACATGGGAGCATCACCCTTGAACAAGAAACATCACCAGGGCTGGACTACTACCTCTTTGGACAGAGGCTCTGAGAAGAACATCCCAGGTACCAGAGGCGCCACGAACAGGGCACACCTGCTTGGCACAGGTGCGGAAAGGAGGATGTGGTGGAGGGCAAATACAGGGAGAGACACACCTGGCCTTCAGCGCTATCCCCTCCTTTACAAAGGCACAAGAAGTTGCTCTTCTGAAATATTTTTAAGAGCTGTGGGGCTAAAAGCAGAGACAGGGAAACTAGCTCCACTGTACCACTGTTTGATGAGGGTGCTCCAGAAGAGCCATCATCCCAACCCAGCGCCGAGGAGACCACAGCAGGCCACACAGAGCAGTACTCGAAAAACTAAAGCAGCATCTTTATTTTATACATAACTGTCAGTATAAAAAGTTAATTACATAAAGCTGTTTTGTTTATAATATATTATACTGCTTCAAGCCGATGCAAAGAGTTCATACAGTATAGTTCTAATTTGTTTACAATGTATTACGCTGGTTAAATGGCACCACTGAAGTGTATTTTTAATACACAATACTTAGCAAAACTGTAAGGCCAAAATAACATTGAATTTGAGTTATTCAGTTTTTAAATTAGGCAACTTATTTATTTTTCTTAGGGAAAAGTCTAAATACACAATAGCAAAAATGTAAAATGCATTTGTCTTTTGTCTTAGGCAAATTAAATCTGTAGTCATTGAAATGATCCAGGTTAGCATCTACAAGGTTTTGTGTTTGAATATTGTTACTTAATTTTTGGAAAATATTTGCAGCTATGTAATCAAAAAAAGTAAGTTTAAATGTAACTGAAGTATAGTACAAAACACCATTCAAAGCACTGAAAGAAGCAGCCTATATAATCATGCTATAGAAGTATTTATAAAACTTAAAAGGAATACTAAATATCAGCTCAGTGGTTTATAATGAAGCTAATAAAATTCCAGCTGGTAATCTTAACTGTAAGGAACAGCGTTTTAACATTCAATCCATGAGAGGTTAATGAAGGCTATGAACTTTGTGTAACAGGAACCGTTTCAGATGTTGTAGTTCACCAGATATAATTGGATTCGGGTGGAACATGCCTCTCCTTGGCCCTTTTTGGTGAAGGCGTGTGCTGCCTGTGCTTGCTGCCTGCTGGCCTCAGGGCGCTCAGACCGCTGGCTCCGTACCCTGGAAAATTATCCAGTTCAAGAGAAACGAAACCATGGAAGCAGGCTCGCGATACACAGATAATATTTCAAGTAGAAACAGCCTCCCCACTTTGAACAAAGGATTTTGCTACGCCTTATGCCAATTACTCACCCCTCTTCATGCACCCCGGGGAAGGATGAGGTGCTGCCAGACAGAAAGATGCTCTCGGCACCATCAGCACACCCAGGGTGTCACTCAGCCCTGGGTTCACAGCGTGCACAGCCCACACTGGATGAGTGAGAGTCATGCCGATCTGCCAGTGATGGGCTCTAAAGAGGGGCGTAAGCATCCCCTTGGGGATAATCTGTGCCAGCTACCTGAGCTTGCCTTTGGTTTATGGATGAATGCAAAGAGAAAGAAAAGCAGTGACAATAAACACCTAGGATGGGGGAAAAAAGCAGTCTGGAACAGGCTTAGTAGAGCTGCTTTGTTGTGGAAAATGAAAATGAACAATAAAAATTGAATTCAAAGTATTGTGTTGTAATTATTTATAGTTCCATTTACCCATCTCATTACTTAAAGCTCATGGAAATTACTTTAAAAAAAGGAATCCCCTGTTGAATTTTTTTAACCACTTTTTCTTTTAAGAAAACAGCTTTACTGAGGAGACATTCATTTGATGGAGTATGAAGCAAGTCTCCCAAGTTAACTATAAATTTCCTCTCAAGATCAGGATACGTCTGGGTTTAGTTGAAAAGACCGAAATGCAATGCATGCACTTGCATGTGCAATTGTGCAATTTAAGCCCTACATGGGCACTTTAAATGGGGGTGCATTTTACCCAAGTGGCCTATTCTCCGTTTTGCTGAATACAAAGAGAGTTTTGCAGTACCCAGCACAGCAAGACTGTACCCAAACTCCAAGTAATGAGGGCTGGAAAACCTTGGAGCTGACAATATGCGTGACTATTGACTCCTCATAAAAGGCAGTTATGAGTGTTGGTTTTGTTGTACAGGTAATCACTTCTTTGGGGATGGTCACCCATAGTACTTTTTTTTTTTAACTTGCTTTCTGAGTTCTTTAGAAGAAGAGTATGACAGGATGAAAAAGTTCATACTGAACTTATGAATTGAAGTTCATGTTGATTCATTTCCATGTAACTTTTTTCTAACCATAACTTATATTAATGGTATTTCTCCTTCAGAGAGTGGCATGAAGTCAAACACAGGTCCACTAACAAACAGCGGAAAAGTGGACTCCCCAAACCTCATTTTCACAGTGAAATCCATTTTAGTTAGATAATAATTTTTTAATGAAACAACGATATTTAATACATTTTAATGTGATACAAAACACAGTCATCAACAGCATTTAATAAAAATGAACATTCAGTTGATGCTGTAATGTAAGGTTCATGTTTCTTATGGCTAATTGGTGGGTTTTATAGCTGCAAAATTTTTTTACTTTTTTATTATTGACACTTAAAACACTAAATGTGAATCATTAGCTAACAGCGATAAATACTTCATGGGACTATGTACAGAATGTCTCTTGAAAATCTGCTGTTACAGCACTGTTGAGATGAAATATAATATTAAATCTGAAGTTCTTACTGGATATATGCAATTGTATTTCAAATAATCTTATAGTGCTATTTTAAACTCAGTGAAATTATCAGTTTCTTCAATAGGTGACAAATGGACCAATATGCGCAACAGAAATTCATTTTGAGGACTAACTTTGCTTTGGGACAACGTATTTTGTAGTCTGTGGAGCACGGGTGGGAAGAAGAGGAGAAAACTCTGAAGTCGGTAAACATAGATCTTGCATAACTGTTCAAGTTTTCCCCAAAGTTTCTAAAGGACTTTTCATTTTTTCTAAGTAAGTTTTAATCAGCTTTAAAACCTGACAGAGTTTTATTTCTGAAAATGCCTACCCAACATTTTAAAGCTAGCTAACGCTACTGAGGAGTACTGAAGGATTTCAGATCCCTTCCATACTATGGGTAGAAGACACGCAAGGTCATCTAGAAATCTGGTTGACACCAGATTTGGGAATTGCTAATACAAGGGTGATCTTGGTAAAACACTTTCAAACGATTCTGAGATTTTTTTAAGTAGTTAAAATTATGGAGTACTGAAAATCTTCTCTATATTGTTTGGTTTAAAGATTAGAAAACAGAGTGTGGTTTCATTAATGATGCTGGAAAGGCCCTTGAAGCAATCATTTCTGTATAGCATCATAGATGTGTTAAGACCCCTGATATGGACTCTGGGGTTTGTTTCTCACTTACTTTTATTGCAGTGCCTCCCGTGCCAGCCTTCTTTGCACTGGCATTTGTTGGGCTCAACACAGGTGCCGTACAGGCCACAGCCGGGTTCACAGACAGCTGTAAAAAAGGGAGCACATACACCTGACCTATTGATATTTCATACAGGGACAGAGTTGCATACTTGCTTTCCCTGTTGTTCCTCATGATGGGGTCCTGGTACAAGCTGGGGCTCTCACAGTAAATCTGTGACTTTGCACTGAGTGTGCGCAGAGCCCCGAAAGAGTTCACCTCCCAGTTCCCCTGTAAGGTCTGGCTCAGTCTCTGGCAGAGAGAAGGAGATGGAACAGCCATGCTGAGTGTACACCAGAATCAACGGGAGAGGAGGATAGCCCCCACTATCCCTCTCACAAAGTGCTCCCATTGGATTTTAATGTTGCAATATATTGATGTTTCATTAAGCTTTTCTCTATTACTAAACTGCTATTTCTGAGCTGACACATTGCTGTTTTACAGAAATTCAGAGTACAGAAGAGACTGTGACGAAGATTTAGTAAAAAAAAGTTTCTGTTTTCATAATTCCTTTAAGTCTGGTGTATGCTGTATGACCAGGAAGTAAATTAACCTGAAATAATTCGACAACAAACAATTAGTGCTGACATTATGTAAAAAGACACTGTACAGCCAGCTTGATGCTCCTACAACAAAGGCTGATGGAGCGGCTTTGGTACTTACGCTTTGAACACAGGTCTCCCTGGTAGCCTTTGGAACACTTGCATTTATTCTTACCAGTACATTTGCCTCCATTTCGACAGGGCTGATGGCATTTACCTAGAAATTGAAAACATGAAAACAATGGTCTTAGTCCCCTGCACATACTGGAGACAAGCATCTGAGAAGCCTGCCTTGTACCTGAAAAGTTCATGGGATGCTGGTGCCAGAGTGTGTGCTCTGGATGCGTCAGGAAGACTCTGCCGCAAGTCTGTGCTTCCAATTTATGTACATTCTTCTGCTTTGAAAATATGACAATAATTTGGTGTGGCATGTGTGTCCATGCAGGTTTTGCCTGGATTTATGCCACTTGGACTCTGCAAAGTCCCCCGTGCCACCAGTCAGTATTGCCTCCTGCTTTCCTCTCCCTTCGTGAGGGAAGCAGCACTGTCCAGACTTCATGTTTGCAAAGAGCGAGATCCATACCCAGGGGGCACAAGCAGAAGAAAATCCGGTGGCATCTGAGAAAGATTTTAAACACTAGGAAGCTCAGGAACTGACAGATGACAAATAGATTAGCTGGACCTGTCAGTTCGAAATGAGAGGCTGTGGAGCACCATGATGCTGCGGATAGTGCAATGAGGGCTGTTCCACATCACAGCTCAGAAACTGAAGGTGCATCAGAAAACCATGCCCTTCTTTCCTGCTTGCAAAGAACAGAGCATAACAGTAATTAGAACTGACAGGCATTTTCCAAGGCTTTTGGTCTGGAAATTACTTTCCCTCACACTCACACTTTGCAAAAGGAAGAGGCTGAGTCTGACAGCGCTGTTGTAGCAAGGTTTGTTTGGCCCTGACTTGCCTGGGATGGAGGAGGTCCATGTTGGCGGACGAGATCCACACTCAAATTCCTGTTGGGCCTGACTCACACCCAGGGCCTTCCTCAAACTTAATGTTAAGTCTCCCACTACCAGACTACCAGTCCCTTGTTAGAACTTGTCTGAACTACTGAACTAATTAAACCTTCACTTGTTTCTAAGAGAGGTGACCACAGGGCCCACCAGCCAGGTCACCCTCAGGATGAGGGAGGGTCTCTGCCATGTCCCTGGGCACTCTCAGGCCATCAGAAACTACAGCCTCAGCCTCTTGCCTCCTCGGTGGCCATATGTACCAGAAAAGCTTTTCCCACTGCTGTCTGAAACCTTTTTTCATCTTTTCTAATCCCACAACATTTTCTAGATTGTTCAAAAAAGAGGAAAAAAATGTCCTCCCTAGATTTCGCACTAATATTTATCTGAGTCTGTGAGCAAAGCAAAACTGGAACCTGGCACAGCAAACTGCTTCCTTTCCTGTCCTTTCCTTTTTTTCAAAAAGGATGTTAACTGAGACCTGAACATGATAATTTAAGCATCAGCACTCACCTTTCCACTGCTGCCTTGCTCTGCTGAAAACCTCAGCAAATGCACTCACCTCCTGATCACAGACTGCCCCTCGGGAGCTCAACACCCCTGGTAGCACTTCATAGAAACATTGAATGGTTTGGGTTGGAAGGGATCTCAAAGATCATCGAGTTCCAACCCCCCTGCCATGGCAGGGGGGTCTTCCACTAGACCAGGTTGCTCAAAGCTTCATACAACCTGGCCTTGAAAACCCCGGAGGGATGGGGCATGCATGACTTCGCTGGGCAACCTGTTCCAGTGTCTCACCTCCCTCACAGTAAAGAATTTCTTCCTAATATCTCATCTAAATCTACCCTACTTCTCAACTCTCAGCCCCTGCAGACTTCTGCGATGCATGTGTGCATTGTCAATATAAAAGAAACATTTGTTCTCTAATGTGCTCAATTATTTTAACAGCCTTGAAACATGCTTCACAACCCACCAACGCAACAAACCGTGCTAAGGAGAGTTTCTGCAAAGGCACAATTTACCTGCAGGAGCCTCTGGAGAGGGAACTTTCAGGTATTCAAATTGGCAAGCATTTGGATCCCAAGTAATTAATGACTGAAAGGAGCAATGCTAAGGAAATCCAGGAATTTTCCTAGTTCTTGAAGCAAATCTGAAGAATATGGGTCAAGGGGTGTGATATCGACTTCCATAGAGTTGCATTAGGCAAACATTTGGCTCAGTACAGCTCAATTAACTTTGGACTAAGACATTTTCACAGAATGAAAGAAAGAGTAATAACTCTCCCTGTTATTCACTGAGAAATGGAAAAAGCAACAAAACAGGTGACAAATGGGGGAGGAATCCAAAACAAAATAAAACTCTATGGACTCAGACTGAAACACTAATTAGAGACAATGCATAACATAGCTAGAAAAAATCTGGAAGACTGTCAATGCTTGTTAGCATTGTAGACTGGGTCCAGGACATTTCCCAGGAGACTTAGAGAGTGATTCAAGTATTAGACAAGCACTCAAAATCTTTAAACAACATTAAAAAAAACACAACTTTGCAGTTTTCAGAAGACGGCTTTCTGCCTGTTGAAAGGTTTTCTCCCCTTGTTATTTCAAGACCCCCATGGCTGAATGTAGCTGGCCCCGGATCTAAGAAAAGAGATTGAGTTGTGTTTCTCCTCTGGTGTTTCTAACCCCTGTCTAGCATTTCTTGCAGTCTTCCACTGTTGTGCTGGCACTGATGCAATGCCCAGAGGTGGTAGCAGCCATCAATCATAGTCAAACAATTGCCATCCCAGCTTGACAAAAGCCAAGGGAAGTGCACAGATTTCCTTGCTCTCATCAACATGATCCCAGTTTGGCTCTTAGCATACTGTGATCCTGAAAATGTTTTTCTTTCTTTTGTACAGGAACTAGTTTACTGCCTGCATTTTAATTAATTTAATTTAAGTTGTACAGGTAAGCCTTTGCAAGAAGGTGAAGTCAGTTGCACCTATCCCAAGCAGCAGTAGACAACAATTAGCTTGAGCCCCTCAGATGGATCAACTAACTGGCTTACCCTTAATTATACATGCTGTATCAGTTCTAAGAATTCTCCTCAAAAACCACCACTGACATGAAACACATGCTTCTCAAAATTTGAGAATGTCAAATTTGAATTTGATGTAAGCAAGGGTCAAGTCAGCGGAGACTCACACTGTTGTTCTTGCTGACATCTGATCTGAATCTATATCAAAAGGCAACCTTTATTAATTTAATAACAATAAAGCTTTATTGCTTCTGTTTGGCTCCAGTTTTGGTTAGATAATGCAGAATGCCTTGTAACGTATAGTGATATGGTGAAACATTTATATCTGTCTACTGTTTATCCACACATAAATACTGAGCAAAATGTAGGTTCTACGATATCTGTGTTCTTTCTTCATACCATAATTCATTTATTGTCCTGTATTGGTTGACAGCATGTTATAGTTTATTTCCACGTGTTTCCAAAGTGTTTGGTGATACAAATTTCATAACTGTGAGAACAGCCTGTCTCTACTGATTAAGAAATCAGCTCTTACGTATCCCAGGACAAATACTGCTCTCTGTGCCCCTGTGAAGGTGCTAGGGAACATCAGTGCGATTATTTACAGCAGAGGAAGCTCCTCGCACAGCATCCTATTAGAAGTTTTAAGCCCAGAAAAAATGGCCTAAGTGTATGTTCTCAAAACTGAAATGCTCATACTCTATAGAATTAATCCAATTTAACAGAGCTCTGAGAAAACTCTTCTTTTAGTGAGAACAAATACTTGACAGCTGACCTCCCAGGTCTGTTGCAGCCTGGCCATATCTCCACCCAGAGCTTTACACAGCACACTTAGATCAACCATGAGATTAAATATTTTTAATTGCTTTGATGATAGACTTCTGAAAATAGCAAGTCTTCTGATGTTTGTGATGCAGATTTTCAAGTTGCAATGTGAATGCAACTTAGCATGTTACATGAAAGCTCTCAGCTCTTATTGTTCAGTCCTCTCTTTGCCCCAAACCCTTTCATTCCCAATTTACACTAGCCCTTTCAGAGGTGCAGGCTCAAAACTGATGTGCAGTGCCCAAGTGCGAATTGCTGTAACTTTTGAAAATAGCTGCTCCACACAGGCTTAGCACAGCAACCCATCTGTTTGCCACAGAGTATTGCTTGCATCCTTACAGCTTGAGGGTTGTTACCAAGCCCAGTTATTAGTGAAACTAAAAAAAAAAAGTAGGGGATAGATGGTCTAGCAATGAGTCAAACCTATCAGTAAGAAACTCATTTGGAGGCACATGGCATCTGACTCTCTGAGGGTCTCAACCCACCATGTGACACCCTTGCTGTGAGCCCAGCAGAGGCAGGTTGCACATCATGGTTCAGACACTAACACTAGAAGAAGTTGATGCAAGTGAAAGCAAGCACATGGAGATGCTACTCACTAATTTCACATTGGTCTCCTTCGTAGCCCAAAGGACAAATGCATTTTCCGAGATAGAAACATGTTCCTCCATTGAAACAGGTTGTTGTACAGTTTGCTGAAATAAATAAAAAAGGAATGAACTGTCACTAATACAAACTCAGTCTGACTTGGCCTTAATGTTTTCTGGTACTCATCATAAATAAACATTGAATAGGTTTTAAAAAGTTACATTGCCATCTTTTAATCCCATTTACAAAGGAAGACTGAAATGTGATTTTCCGACATGGGCTCACACACAAGACAATACAGAAAGAGACAAGTGAACAATACAGTGATGAGATCCCCAAGGACAGATTGTGTTACATCTTTATCAATCCTTACATGTAAAGCTCATTGAAGGATCAAGTCACTGTTGCTACTGACATTGCCGGTGTCTGATAAAAGGAGCACAACCTAGGACTGGAAGTTACTTCCACAAGAGGATACTTCACTACACTTCTTAATTACTGCCTTAACTAGAAAGAAACCTTTATAAGTTTCTGCTGTGTGGTGACATAGATGCAAATGCTTTGTCTCACCTGCCAAATTACTTACATTGTGTTAGATGTGACTTTTCACCAGACAGCTGGGATTCACATTTATCCTTCAACACATTGGGAGCATTTAATTACAGCACATTTGTGAAACATTTTTAAAATGCAATAAAAGTCTCATCAAGGACTAGATACAAGTCAGACGGACATTGAGAACAACAGCTTGTGCAAGCATACCTAAAGGCCTGGGAATGTTCCCATTATTTTGCTGGAAAGTCCACTAGGACCTTTTGCATTTAGTCTTTAGTTCATATAGTTCTGCAACAATAAATGCAACATGATGTTCTGCAGTCTGCTCTGCCATGAGCAGGTCAGTTATATTTCTGCAGGAGACTACTTAGTTTTTTCTACATGGTATCTTGTACTCTTCCAAATTACTGTTCTGAACAACTGATTTTTCCTTTTCATCTTTTATCGAGGTGAATAAAGAGAGGCTGCTGGATTTGGAGCCAGGGGGGTTTGGCCAGCAATTACCTTTGTCGCAGTTGATGCCGTAGAACCCTGGGGGGCATATGCAGAGGCCGGGTGTAATGCAGAGCCCACCGTTCATGCAGCGAGGAGCACACAGCGCTGGGGAGCATGAAGAACAGCAAAAACATCACTGCTGTGCTAGTGGTTGGCTATTTAAATACACAGCACCTTGACTCCTTAAGCTACTTTCCTTCTTCTGAATGTAATAAGTCACCTTCGCAAAGCGTGTTTGTTCGTGGGTTACGTCGATTATCTCTGGTTTGTATCTGGCAATTTGTATACAGTGTTACTAAAAAAGCAAAGACTAAATTAAGTTCAGATCTGGTTCCATATGTAAGCAGAAATGGCCCCTTGTACAGTTTAATTTCAAACAGGGGAGAGCAAAGTGCTCACCTACACCCTCTGGATATCTGAAGTCCCCCAGAGCAGTCCTCCCTATAACTGGACTCTGGTGCTGCAGGTGGTGCCCCAGCTCTGCAGAGAGCACTGTCACTTTAGGGCAAGCTTGACGCGTGGCCTGGTTTGGTGGCCAAATTGTCCTGCATGCTCCCTGTGAATCTTCTCCAGAGCCTCTGTGCTCTCCCAAGACTTCTCTGGAGTTGTGGCCACCCCACAAGGCTCTTCCAGGGAGGCATGTCAGGGGACAATGCTTCATTTCGTGGTTACCCACAACTGGAACATGCAGCGAGGTTGGGTCCATACTAGTGAGTTAAACAGCACCCAGGCATAAGGCCAAGTGGGGACACAGGATCATCCACCTTGTGAAATTGTTGGTGCGGTTCCTGGCATGGCTTTGTCCTTGGCCGACCAGCAAACGCTCCTGGGCACAGCCCTGGGGTGAGCAGCGGCCACGGGCTCCTCCCAGCAGGGAGTTTGGAGGGGTTTTTTTTGGAGGGTAAGAAAGTTTATTAAACATACAAATGTAAGCTGCACCATGTCAGTTGGCCTTCGGGCCAGAAAAGGGTCCCTGATACTTAATAATTTGGATGTAGCCAGAGCATCTGGGAGTGAAGGATGGCATGGGAATGTGATGCCCATACGGATGGTTTGCTCCATCTCAAGTCACCCTGGGGAGTGTCTGCCACTGGAGGAGGAGGAAGAAAGAGCCAGGAAGAAGAGCTAGTTTCCTCATCAAGTCACACCAATTTCCTGGTCCTTCACTCTTGGAAATGTCATTTGGGGCTATTAGTCACTAATGGAAGAGAAAAGGAGACTCTTTCCTTCATCTTTCCGCTTTTGCTGTCAGCCTGCCTCCAGATTAGATCTTATCTCCAAATCAGATTTTATCTCCAAATAAACACAGAACAACAAAAGTCCTGTGCTTTGTTTCCCAGATAGTCCTCATTGGCAAAAGTATTTTATTTAATCTTTTTGCCAGATGGAGCCCCTGTGATTAAGGATCACTTAATTGCTGTGTCGGCTTTTGCTAAAAGCTGTCTCTTAGAGGGAAAACATTTTTCTTGTAAGCACTTAATGTTTCCATTAGACCATGGATGATAATAGTAATTCTCTTACATGTGTGAACTCATAATATATGAAATCTTCAGAATAGGCCATTCTTATTTTTAGGATAAGCTACAGTGCAGTGGCTACAGTTTTGTTGAGATTATGGTAAAGAAGACAAGTTGAGAAGATTTTTTTTAAGTTACCTTTCTCACAGTGAGGTCCATAAAATCCATCCGGACATTCACACACATGTCTTTCATTGCAAAACCCTCCGTTTCTGCATCCTCCTGGACACTCCGCTTCAAAAAATATAACAACAAACTTAATTTAGTATTAAATACTTCAGCAGTCAGCCAACTCTCACTAGGATCAATATATTCCTTTGACACAAGAGTAAAAATATTTCCTGATAGACAGGTAAATGCTAACAGAAATGGAAGTCCAGCTAAGACCTGCTCAAGAGAAATTAGTTTCTTTTTTGTTAGTCTACAAATAGAGGTTTCATCACCTGTTCAGACACACGATGTGCTTCTTGACAGACTGTGCATTTCCATTGCTCTGCTGTTCTGTACATGCATGAGCAACATGGATGCTCTGCTCAATCTAGCACTTTCTCCTCTGCGCAGAAATGAGCAGGCAGCTCAGTGCAGGACTCGCATTGCTGGTCAGATCTGCCCTCAGTATGCAGGCCCATCTTCAATTTCTGCAGCCTTAAGCAGACTGCACTGCAACTTGCACTGCATTAATTAATACATCTGTTACTACTGAGGTGACAAAGTGATGCAACCTGTATTCATATGAAAGAGTCGCTTCAAGGCTAAGTAAAAGAAGGCCAGAAAGGAAGATGACAGCATTTCTGGACAATGGTCCTATATCATCACCCAACTCTTATTCACATCTCAACTATTGATCAAACACTGGTAAAATAATTTGGCAACACTGGCTGGATTATAGAAGGATGAGAAATACCTCTGTGTACCACCACCACCATCCTCAAAACAGCAGAGTCCACAGAACAAGAGGCAAACTGAATTGAATCCTATGGAATGCCATGAAAACATGACTTCTGGGTAGAAAAGCAATTACTCAAAAATACCTTCCCAGATCTCTCACAGAGAAGGAAGGCAGGAGGGGCTGCCTACTCCCATTACAAAAATTTAACATCACAAGGGATCAGTGGTCCCAGCGCCATAGGGCAGCTTGAGCAGAGCAGGCAAGACCTTCTCATCCTGATGCTATGCTGCGTGACACTCCGAGTGACAAGGTTCAAAAACTCTGAGGTAGACCAATATGTCTCAACACAGACAGCAATTGGCTATACTGTTGGCATCATGTCTTTTTTTGGTTTTCCTTTAGTGTAATGGTGCTGTAAACATACACGACTGACACCACCTCCCAACAGCATCCTTACCTCTTCTCCATTGTCTCATCAGGAGGTGCTGGCACCTACCATCCCTAGACTGTACAGATACACTGTTGATTCACACCGATTCCCAACTGAATATTACCTGAGTTCAAACTGAAGCAGTTATAGCCTTTAAGGTACACTTGTTAAAAGTGGCAAGGAGTAGCAAGATGTCTCTAAATTCAGGGGACTCAGGTTGCCTAAGACATTTTTCCAGCCCACAGAGATTCTTTAAACTGTAACTCATATAAATACAGAGGAAAACATAATCCTGGACTTAAAAAATTTGAATGATTCTCCCTTCTTCTAATATTTGAGTCAGGTGACATATCTGTTAGTTAGACTCCCACACAAACATTTGTTTTTGAAAATTATCTAATAGCTGATTAGAGCCACAGGAAACGATGGCTGCTATAACTACATGCAGTGTTCTGCTGCACTCACATAATATCTCTCTATTCAGTGGGATACGAAGGGTAAGCAAAAGGAAACAAAATCTGATGTACTGGTCAGGTGTCTGGATATCGTGTACAACTGCCAAACAAACAGGAAAGACAGGAGGAAAGTTGTAATTTCAAAATGCTCTTCTATCCAAGGCCATAGATGTATGAAGCAAAAAGTGTTGCTTTAAAAGTAAAACTGTTTGCAGCAGTAGTAATAGTGGTAAAGGCTCTCCAACACTGTACTCTAAGACTCTTTCTGGAAATGCTGCTCTCTTTGTACCCAAATGCAGAGCTGCTATTGACTACAGAAAATGCATGCTTAAATACATACCATTTTGAACAGGAAAAACATAATTTTTTGTGTGGCCACCTCTTAGCCACAACAAATCCTCTCCTCTCCCACAAAATTGCTCCCTTGGTCCCCTCACTTCCTCTGGCAGAGGCCCTCCTGGATGGCCAAGAGTGACTGGAGAGAGTGACCAGGGCCCTGGCAAGAAGAATCAGAGCTCCTCACAAGAAACAACGTCTTCAGAAGAAGGAAACTCATCCCTACTCTAATACCAACTGTAAGGACATTCTCATCCTTTTCAGAATCTGTCCCAAAACACTGTGGTGTCCACCTTACCAGACAGACGGCAGGAAGGAGAGTATCCCTGTATGCGCTGGAAGAGATGAGGTGAGAAAACTCCTCTGCCCACTTCTAGAGTTTGGAAAATCATCCTTTTGTCTCTCAGCTGGCCCCAGGAACAGAGGGCAGGGACAACAATCACCTCCAGCATTCCTGAGAGGCCATATGATATCATACTGCTAAATTGTTAAATATTACATCTCATCTCAAAATGGTAACAACAACTAATAGCACAGAAATGATAACTTGGATGAATGCTACTACTAAACTGAGTTGGAGCCCTCTCTTGTCTAAGCCTCATTTTTCCACAATACAGACCTGTAACTCTGCTGTCCCTATTAGATTACCCCAACGCTATTTCCAAAGTTTATTAAGTTCAGTATCTTTGAACTCAAATGAAAAATAGAAAGATAGCAAATGTTTTGTGTTGCATTTACATCAGACACAAAACTTCATACACGAGATCTGATTGATTTTGCTTCCATTAAGCCCCCATTTTCCTTCCTGTTTCTCTGCCCACTTCTTCTCCCCCTCCTCCACTTTCCCTGGGCTAATTGGCAGCAGCAAGGCTTCAAAGGAGACTAGCAGCTTTGCTATTTAGGTGTAGTGAGGTTTCAAAGAATAAACAGCTCCTGCTCCTGCTGCTCGCTCTTTGAAGCCACACTACAGCCAATTAGCTCAGAGAAAAGAGTACAGAGAAGAAAGTGTGGGACTGGGAACAAAGATTTTATAGAGGAATAAAAATATCACTCTTTGTACGTCAGCCCTCTTGTGGGTTAATTTGATCAAATTACACATGACATGGGATAACTGCCTTATCTTAGATACTGATTTTTCAATTTCCACAGCCTCTGTTTAAAGTGATAATTATAGCTGTTTGTAGTGTATCAAATTAATCCAGAAAGTCTTATTACATATGTTAATAACAGTATTAATGGAAGTCAGTGTCCCCAGTACTGATCACAGAAGTTCAGTTCTCCAAATTATGTGCCATTTCTGGAAATGTTAGCCTCAGTTTGTTTTCACAGGACTAGCTCTCTTCCAAGCACCTCAAATCATTTGTTGACAGGTGCTTCTTGTATGACTCACCTCTATCAACATTCTCGACACGATGAGCAGTGAACAGGAGGAGAAATGCCTCCAGCACAGTCTGCTAAGGGAGACGGAGTTGAGAGTAAGAAAGGGGTTAGTAAACACATAGTAAATTAATAGCAAACCCACAGAGCCAAAACATCCTGGCATCCACCACCATTGCTACACATTGTGTGACCACTTTATTTCCGTGTTCTCTAGTCTTTATCCTGCATGAAACAAAAGAAAGTTAGGTGACCTGGTCTAAGAGTGTTTCGGCATGTTTTCCTTAGTGTTACCTTGCTGACAGGTTTTAAAGAAGATGGCGTTCTGAGGGGTCTGGAGAATAACATTGCCTTCTGAATTCATTATGATCACATTCACTTCAAACGCAGCAACGCCATCTTGTTTTCCAAGGCAAGGAAATCCAACCTGAACGACTTAAAGGAGAATAAAAACAACAACAATACTTATATTTGCATGCATATATATCTATATACATATAAAAGCATACATCAAAATACTAAAAAATATAGATAATATTTATATGTAAGCTTTAGAGTAATGCCATTGATGAAAACCTGTAACACAGAGATACACAGATCACCTTATTCATAGACAGCTCCAGGACTATTTATACTGACATAACCCCAACAGTGTACAGGACAGACAGCAACCTTAACACAAACATACTTTTGCTTGAAAATGAGGCAATTACTCATGTGGAGGTATCTAAGGATACACCAAAACAAGCTGGAAGCCTACATTTAATTTTCTAAGCAGAGCCGATCACTCCTGAGTTTAAATTTTGCAGGCTCTCATATGACTCCCGCAAAAACATCTTACACATTTTGGAAAAATAAGTTACTTTAAATACATTTTGCTGGTTTGGATATTGCAATTAATACTTAAATAAGACACTGACTTAATAAAAACTTACTCCATAAAATGCTGTCAAGATGGTGGGCTTGAAAAATAAGACCATGGGTGCAGATATTTAAAAAGAAGACACAGACACATCACTCTGACAGAACTCATTAAGTGTAGCAATATTTGGAGATTTCCTTTCCAGGAAAAGTATTCAAACACTTTTGAACTACAAAGAGTTTAAGTAAATAATTAAGGCCAGTAAATCTGGAGTATTTTAATGAGGAAGCAAGCCCGATACCTCAGAGATGTGGAATGCTCTGCTGTGATTGTCACAAGTGATCTTAAATAATCTTCAGATGAAACTATTTTTTCTTCAAAACTGTCTCTTCCTAGCTGCTTTATAAATCAGATCCAACTAATAGAAATTGTTTATTCACTTCTTCCAAAGCTGGCCTGACATTTCAGAACCAAATATTGAGCTAACAGCCCTACATTTTGTTTGTTCTAAATTGCTTGTTACAAAAAATTTTGCAAATCATAATTGGACCATTTTTGTTATTTGTTGCCTTGGTATAATCCAGAATAATTTATTGCTGAAACACATTCTGCTTCTGGTAAATCCTACAGACTGAAAGGTGTGTTGCAGTTTTCACTATAAAGCAATTTCATTGCTGAAGCACTTTTACACCAATCTTTCAAAAGACCATTACAAAAAGCAGGTAACCATGCGGTAAGAAGGAAACTCTTACAGTGGATTAAACACAGTTTAAATGCAGCAAAATTCTTAAACTGTAGTAACCTCCTTACAGCCCCAGTGGAGGAAATCAGTGCTTGTACCGGGACATGTGTGACTTAGCTGAGCAAATTGCAATGGGAAGGAAGATAATGGCTCTATAGTCATATCTAGACTTCATTGAATTGGTAGCAAATCTCTGAACTCCCCTGAGATTTGGCTGTGGGTTTAAATGCCTAGGGCAAAGACCAGGAATGCGCCTCTTAGGGCTGAAGTCTGAGGGGACAGTTCAGAAACTCCATATTCCAGCACTCCTGGAAGCATCTGTATTTTTGGACTTCCCATATGTCTGAACTCCTAGGCACACAGAAACGCAGTAAAGGACCCTCCCATGAGCAATAAGCACCTGGACCCTGTCTGAGCTCTGAGGTGGTTCAGAGCTGAAGTAAAGTCCCTAAACTGCCTGAATCACCGTCTTTTTACACGTGTTTGAATAATGCTAAGCATGCACCAACAGCACTACAGTCAAAGCAAAGCACAGAGCAAAAGTCTCTTGCATCCAGAAGCACGGCCATGAGCTCCTGTGGGCCACCGAAGTGCTGAGCAGGGCTCTGGCAGGGCAAACTGTGGGTCTGGTCCCTGCTTCCCAAATTTAGGATGCAGTTTACATTTGCCCATCACTGCCTAAAAACAAGCAGAGGGAATTAGAGCTCAGGACTTCTCTCTACCAGCCATCATCCCACCACCAGGCCACAGAATTGTGCCTCCTGTACATTTATATTTCTGCATCCTCTGCAGTGCTTGCACCCAGGGCTGCAGAGTAGATGGCGCTAGCAGGAGTGAGGAAAATTTAACTAATTTGAAAAGGAACCAAAGGAAACCTAATGATTTATAACTAATTTAATTTTAGCTGGCAATTAGAATGCTCTCCTGGGATGTGGAGGATGCAGGTTTAATCCCTTGTGTCTGGGAGCTCATGCCTTTTCCTTCTGTTCAGGAAACCAAGGTTCCCTAAATTGTCTCCAGCAGAAACAGGTTGAGCGTAACTCCTGTGTGCCTGCACAGCTCTTCAAGGTTGTAGGCAATTGCTTTACCCATTTAGTTAATATGAAAAAGCCACCACCAAAAGCCACCTTCAGTCTCAGGGGTGGGATTGCTTAAGGAAAATCTCTGAATTACCAATCCCAGTAGGAGTGGGCCTGCAGGGTCTGGAGAAGAGTGGGAGTCTGTGCACAGCCCTGCAGCCCACTGTTCCTCTCTACCAGCATGGCAGAGTGAGCAGAGATGCCGCTGCGCCCAGAGAAGGCACCAGCTTCAGCACCTTTGGAGGATGCTTAGCATGTACGTTTTAATGCGTCAACACCAGCAGCGGCCAGGGAGAGATGTCCTAAGCCTGGCCATTGGGCTGGGGGAAGCCGGGTGATATGTACAAAGCAGCGCTGTGCCAGCAGCCCCGGGCATGCCAGCTTGCACCAGTGGCATCGGCATGGCACTGGGCTGGCTGGTGTGGACAGGGACAAGAGGGGCTGGCTCAGGTCCCTTAGGGGGTCAGCTCCTTTTCAGTCACAGGTCACTACACTTCTTCTGGACACACAACAATAGCTGGCTTTACTTTCCTCTGTGTGATGTTCAAGATGTTAATGCCTGACTTCATTTTGGATCTGCTGACCTTGGTTTGAACCACCAGATCTTCATAGGCTTTCTGCTGTGAAATGAGCAGACAGCCTCTTCTCCTTGGACAGGTACCCACACTTCTCTCAAACATCTTCTTTTGGACAAACTGAGTAGTCTTAGCTCTTTAAGCTCCCACTGAAAGGCATCTTCTTCAGCCTTCTTAACATCTTACCATGTGTCTGGGTGTAACAATACAGTGAATCAGGTTGCGAGCAGTGAATCAAGTAGCAATCCTGGGATTTGGGGATGAGATTTTCAAATAAGTCTAAGAAACCTAAGTAATTTAAATCAAATTTAAATTTGAGGAGAATTTGATACTTCATCTCATTAAGGATATATTGGATTAGAGCAAGTTGGGAGAAGGACAACAAGGCTGCATCTCATGAGGAGCAATTCAGCTGGTTGCAGCTCTTCAGTCTGGCAAAGACAAAAGTTAGGGGGAACGTAATAGACGTCTACAAAATCATGACTGGCATGGATAGAACCAACAGTATGGATTGACTGCTGTCTCAGTAGAAGGACTACTGCCCATCAGATGAAGCTGTCACAGTCAGACTCGAAACAACAGGAAGGGAATCTTCATGCAATGGAAGGCAGTGAACTCCTTGCCAAAGTGATTTGAGATACCAGAAGATAGTATGGACTCAAGGAGAGCCTGGACAAGTACTAGAAAGAGAGATCTGTAACCCATGCAGGGTTATAAAAAAGACAAATCACTGAAGACTCAGGAAATCCTCCAAGCTGAAGCTAGTCAGAGCTGACAGGGTACACAAAAGTATCACATATGCTTGCCCTCCTTTTGCTCTTCCAGAGGTCTTCTTATGGCCACCATTGGCCATAAGACAAAAAACAGGCCAGGCAGGCCCTAAAGCACTAAAGCCATCCTTATGCTTTATTGGTGGTAGGCAAATATACTCAAAGAAGTTTTAAAAGTCCACTGATTTTGACAAGACCACTGGGTTCAACTACCTCTGAGTAAGATACCTAACTGTTAATCCTCATTCTTGTTTCTTGCTCTCGTGTTTAAAACAGCTGTCTTTTGTCTTTTATTCCTCCTTAATTGTCTTTATTACAATCTTTTGGGATAAAACATTTTTTCAAGAAATAACTTGCTACTGTTGATTTGTTACTAAATACAATCTTGTGATTGAATTTCTTCCGACATGCATAATAAAATTATTTGTTAATGTAATAGATCCAAGCAAATTAGACTAGATTTGTCAGAACTGTTTTACGAACATACAAATTATAGAAATAGCTACAAAGTAGCAAACTTTCATTATTTTTATAGCATTTATTTATTTAAGGTTACTTAGTTAATTATGTCCAGCTAGCAGGCAGTGTAAAAAAACCACCATCACATGTGGCTCACGGTTAAATAGTATGCTTCAAATACTGTATGTGTACTGATTATCAATTGCTGTTAAACACCAGACTCACGATAATGCCAAACAGGACTTAAATACAGCTTATATATATACTAAGCGCAGTGGTGCACTGCACATGATCCACATGAAGAAACACCATGGACGTGCCCCTGTTAGTCCTGGAACGGAGGTATCAGTGCTGCAATCAGGGTAAGCCCTTTTTGGCTTTAATCAGACCTCCCATCATGATAGTTAACAGACCTGGAACTATGAGATCTCATCTCCAGCCTCCCTCCACTTGTAGATTATGTTTTCCTAAGCACATTCAGAAGGGGGTAATTTTGGTCTAGCCTTTTTAGATAGTTAAAAATTCAAGGAGAAACTAGCTTATATCAGATGATGCTGAATGCAGAGCTCCCCGCTTATCTCACCTGCTTTATATGGAGATGGAAATAGTGCTTAACAAGAACTTTGCCTTTGTGACTTTTTAGTTACATTTAAACGTCTTTCCTTGACAATTTACTGGGCTTGCAACAAATTAAATTGCAGCAATTATGGTACAAATATTATTCAGCCAAATCCATTTTGATGCCACTCATTCAATCCACACTGAATGGAGAGGCCCATCACTAATGTTAAATTCCAGATGCCACAGCAAAAAGCTGTGCTGCAACATTACTCCAATGCCATTCTACTATTAGCCGAAAATGGAGAATATCAAACACAAACTTTCAGAATTTATACATTGAAAAAGAGAAGAGAAAGAAAGACTGGTCAAAGATGTAAATCTGCATATCAGTGCTCCACTTGCAGCCCCATCCTCCTGTTCCATTTCTCATTTCTTTCCCATTTTATCCCACGTGGTCTTAGGTTGTCTAAGGCTGATCATGAAACCATGATCAGAAACACTACTGTCACCCAGACGTACATTTCTGCCTTTCTGCTAGAGACTACCATGTATTAGCCCTGGAACAGATTATGCAGATTTAGTCATTTACTTCAGAGCAAAGTGGACTTGATAACCTCTCATGGAAAACTTTTTTAATCCACCCTGCAAACTGTGCACCGCAGTGCTTCTGATGCACTCACGTTGGCTTGGGCTCAGCCTCTGCTGCGGAGCGATAAGCTCCAGTGAAGGACTAAGAATGCATAACTAAGGGAAAAGTGGTAAATGATGAATATCCTAAACTAGAACTAAATGCCTGATGACAACAGCTGACCCCAACTGAAAGTAAAACATCCACAAACTCTTACCTCTGAGAAACAGAATAATTTTATAACTATCCCTTCTATAGTGATCAAAGATTTTGTTGTCCAAAAGTTGCACAACTTAAGTAATAGTATTCATGCACATGAATTTTAAGCAACGATTTTGCACAAGTTTATGCCTATTTATCTACACATAAAAGCTTCATGTGACTTGGCTCAGACAAAACATGCTGCTGTAGTCAGGCAAGGCACTCACAAACTGTTCAGTGTCAAGTACTGCGGCAAGCATTTCTTTACAAATAAACTTCAGAACTGCAATTCACAATAAAATATTTAGACTTTACTGGCTGTGGAATATTTTTTACAGGAACACAATTTATAATATCAACAGCACAAACCTGATGCCTTATGAGGAACTGTTCCAAGCAGAGGGATATTTATAGTTGGATCAGCCATTATGCCTTTATCCAAAGAGCGCAAAGACAGGAACTCATAGAAGTACTCAGCCTATGACAAAATAAACAAAAAGTTGATATGTATTTTAATTGCATTCACAGAAGCAAACCATTTAGCATATAAACTACAGCAGAAAAAGACTACCCTTTTCATTATGCCATTCACTGGATTTATTTCTGCTATTTCCTTGAGTGCTTCTTCACTCAAGCATTATTTTCAGATAATTTCCTCTTATTTCAGAGATTGCAAGTGACCACACAGTAATCCGGATGCAGCATAACAGCAAGGAAAATGACATGCATACAGGAAGCAAATATTATACAGAGAAGACTTTTTTACAACCCACATCTTTTATCCAGCAGACCACAAAAGACGTATGAAGGCTAGGCTAACTCTTAAAGCTGTTTCTTGGGCAGAATACTCCTGGAACTGAGTAGTGAGCCTGGATGACCTGCCTGCACTATGAGTGCAGCTTAAAGCACATACTCACATGCGTGATACCAACTGTAGCGTGAGAACATCTGAGCTTGCTCTTTGTTAATCTGCACAGCACGGCACATTGTCTTGGGGAAACAGTGCTGGGCAACGAATAGCCATGTTACTGGAGTGCCACGCTAGGACACATATCTTGCTTACAGCTCTGACACTGCCTTGTTTAACCTCAGTTCATTAAATTGTCCCAAGGGTGGAGCTGAGAGCTTTCCTACAGAGCTGGCTTCATGTCACTCATTATTAACTGCAACAAAAATAATTTGTTTTGTAAATCCCCCAATGTTGTTGGCATGATTTAAAAACTACTTTCCACTATATTCATCCTCCTCCCAATATAAACCTGCATTGTGGCACAGATTGTAGGCTTTAGTACTTTCTTCCATGGGACCCTGGCCTCCCTGTTGAGTCATCTGTTCAATATTTCTTCATATTCAATGCAAAGAGATGTCATGCATCTGCAGCATAGCTGTACATACCACGTACACCTGAGATGGATGCAATTTAGGAAGTCACTGGAGACTTCCACTACTGTCAATGCATGGCTGCAGGTGTGCAGAGCAAGTGGAAATTAATCTTTTCCCCAAAGTCTGGCTTCTTATTTACCCTGAAGCATATGAGGGATCACAAATAATTGCACCTGTTGCTCTCAGAAAGGCACTTGAGACCTTAGCATGGTCACTGGCAAAAATGTGTCTTCATCCAGCAGCTCATTGACAGTAGGCAGCATTGTTATACCTGCTTTTTAGCTAAAATAGTGAAACGAAGGGAAATTAAAGCCAAAATTTTCTTAGAACTTTGGGCTGAAAAATGGTAGATAATTTATGTCTACAATATGGCAGTCAGTGTCCTTAGCCAAAAGACTGTCCTTTTTTTCCTGTAATATCCTGGCTTCCTAGAACAAGGAAGACACGGACTTGCTGGAACGAGTCCAGTGAAGGGCCACAAAGATGATCAAGGGACATACAGGGAGAGGCTGAGAGAGATGGGACCATTCATCTTAGAGAAGGCTGAGGAGCAATCTAATCATTGTGCACAAATAGCTGATAGGAGGTGTAAGGAAGATGAAGCCAGGCTCTGCTTGGTGGTGTGGAGAGAGGTCAGGTCAGGAGGCAATGGGCACAATACAGAAAACTTCATTTGAACTTGAGAAAACACCTTTATACCGAGTGGGTGACTGAGCATTGGCATAGGTTTCCCAGAGAGGTTGTGGACCTTCCATCTGTGAAGATATTTAAAACCCAACTCAGCACGGTCCTGGGCAAGTGGTTTTACGTGACTCTCCTCAAGAGAGGTGGACTAGATCATCTTGAGATGAGACTGTCTGGTCTCAGATCAGCCTCAGCCCTTCTGTGATGCTGTGCTCTGCTAACTTGAGCAGAAGCCCCATCAGCTTGTGAGAGATCATCTCCCTTTAGCTCCTGGTGACATCAGCAAAGCACTCGTGGGCTAGGTCGTTATGAAATTCATGATCGGCCCTGGCAGCACATCCACTCACTCTGTGGAGACAGCAAGGAGACCCCAAACAGCATGCAGGGGCTACACTCCACACAGACAGTCTTCAGAGAGTGTTGTGTAGGCACGAAGATCTCAGAGGAGGACTCGCAAAACAATAGGAAAGGAAGCAATGAAAGTTTTTAAGGGTGGGTTAAACACATGGAGTATACGTGGGAGGGAGAGGGGACATGGAGAGAAGCAGTAAAACAGGAGATGAAAATTGAAGTCTGGGGTAATGTTCAAAAGGCTGCTTTTAATTAAAGACTTTTTTTTTTTTTCCAATACAATACACACTATGCCAAAATATGAAACAAGCCATAAAGTCAGATTGTGAACATTTTTGTTTTCAAATAAAACCTTGGTTCAGGAAAATAATTATATGTCCCACACATCTATAGAATAGTACAGTGAGTGAGTCAATGCTGTACTGTCTGTTTCTCATTGGTTAGCTTTGATGTTGGGTTATATCTAAACCAGGTCATAATGGGTTTGGATATTAAAACATTATGTTCTTACTATTCTAGTAAACAACAACTGGTAACTAGACCAAATAGCTCCACTCCCATATTTCCATTCCAGCCATGCTGTTGTAGCAGGTCAGCTTGTGAGCCAGAGCCCTAATTTGTAGGAAAGGAACTGGAATCCCATTTTCTAGAGCCAAAATGATGCCTAAGGACAAAGACAAAAAGAAAGTCTGCTGTGGGAAAAGGGACCGATTGCTGCACGAGCCACAATACTCACAACTTTCCAAGGAAGGAATTCCTCTAACTGGAGTAGAGGCATAGCAGTGATTAGTGCCTGAGGCATGAGTATGTCTGGTCACACGTTAAAAAGATGGGAAGAGACATTGCACAAGCAACAGGCTGCTCAGGAGGAAAGCCACGCATTGCATTCAGGGGGGGAGATACCTGCTCTCACCATTTCTGTTACAAAGGCTTGTACATCTGCTGAGTTGACAAAAACTGAACTGCTCAAAACGATAGTATCTAAGAAGACCTGAAACACCTCAGGTAGGTCCAGCGAGCATGACTTCAAAGTTATGAAGCTATGTGCTGCAGAGTATGTTTGCAAATCACATGTAATGGACTGAGTTGGTTAAACTTTGATATAAGAATAATATACAAAAATCACAGTCTAGAGAGGTTGCACAGTGGTGCAGAATAGTTTAACTCCTCAAACCTGTGAATCTGAAACAAGATTCGGCTGCCATAAATCCTATCTATTTGGAAAAAATCTGTCTTGACACAATCTCTAAATCCAGCCTCCAGTATTGTCCTGCTGTAATTTGAGTTGATTGCCAATTAACTTGCATTAATCATCATGACTGAAAAGCAAACAACATGCTCTCAGCAAATATTTACCATACTCCAGCCTAGCATGAAATTTAATCATGATGGTTAATTGAAGAGATAGGTCTGTGCAATTAAAATATTGTCTAGTGACTACCATAGTTTGTCCTGTAAGTTGTCATTGTGAGTGACCTGGTAGTGAAAACAAAATTTCCTTGGATATTGTCGAGAGATAAATGGGAAAAATCTCATAGTCTAGAATCCCTTTTCCATTATAAAAAGATTTTCGTTATTTTTTGTTTTAAGCCAGCCTATGAACATCTGGTATGTGAGGGGCAAAATCTGAAACTGAATCTTAGAGGAACAGTGTTCTCAGAGATGACGGAGGAAACAGGGTTTGAGATAAATTTGCAACCTTTGGCAATTGCACAGTCTGCACTCACGAAAGATTTTTGGTTCTGGCTTCACTTCAGGAAGCACCCAAGGAAGAACATGCTTTTACTTTTGTGTAAAGACTTTGTTTGAGACCCTCAGAAACTGAGGCAAGGGCTCCTGCAGACCTTGTGTGAACAGTCTGGGGACTTGGTGCCTTCAGGCAGCAGGTAGCCCCATGCTGCTGCCCTTTAACTGTTCCCCACGTGGGCAAAGCCCTCGGCAAAGGGAGGAAATTTTGTTTTAGGAAAATAATTCCATGTTGGGATTAACTTTTATGGACTTTAAATGGCCATTTTCTATAAATCAGAGGAATTTAAAAGGTTATAAAAATAACGAAGCCCTCTAACAAGTATTGTAGCAAACATCTGTCGGCAGTTTGGCTTTCAATGATATACACTTAAAATTCCTACAGAACTCCACTCCTCAGTACGACATCTACTGCATTAGCATTTTCTTATCACTCAGATGCCATGTTGTGCTTGCCTTGTTTTTGTTTTGTATTTAATCAAAGCATTCACAGGAATGTGCTTTGAGTTTTCTTCATTTTACATGAAAAGATGTTGGATTAGAAGCAATGGTAGTACCTGAAGGGAAGCAGGTATTCCTGCACGTGTTGTACGTCACAGTTCAATAACCTAATGAAACCTGCAGCCTTTCTAACAAAGGAAAGAGGGTGTGTGCTAGCTTTGCAAGTAGATGTAAGAAACTCACTATGTTTTCTTCTCATTATTTTAAAGAGATCAGTGCTGAATGTTCTATTCTGTTATCAATTAAATGACAAATATACCCTAACGCAAATTTTCTACATTTAAAGAAAGAAACTAATAAAAAAAGTTCCTTTTTATCCCAGATCCATGCATATTTTTGGCTATGCACACATTAGAAGATTCTAGCATGCATTATCCATAGCAGATGCTCACAGCCGCACATGTCATAAATAAAATCACAAAGTGAAGTAATGTATGTGTTTGTTAGGTATTTACAGCATGGACCATTGCTTCTCCAAGATATTAACTGCATTAGGTCAGAGAAGTTGTTCCATTTATGTTCCAAGATGAATGAAGCAAAATGAATTTCAGCAGAGAGAGGAGGCTGTAGCCATATTGCGCGTACCAGGCTATCGAAGGAGTCTGGCCAGAGTATGAGTATGTATGTCAACAGCACATTTTGTTACTGCAGCGCAGTGTAGACACTGCCATAATGAACAACATAATGATGCCTCCTTAGGCAAGCAGATAATAAACTGTCTGCCTACAAGGTTTTATTTTTCTGCTAGGGAAGCCAGCTTTGCCTTACCTGTTAGTTGGTTCTGTCACAGACTGGGTAAACCATTTTTTGCACTTCCGTGTGACACTCAAAGAGACTCGCCTTCAGCCTCATGAGGTAGTCTCAAAGTGGGAGGTATGCTTAGCAATACGAAGTGATACAGAAACACACTCTGAGAAAACCAATTTACACTGAAGATAGGGGTAAACCCATCATGATAGGATAACTGGCCCATTTTCCAGTACCAGATGTTAAGAGTATGGGAATGAACCAAAGCAGCAGGAGTAACAAAAGCAGAGATGCACACAAAAGGGAAAATAGCAATATTTTGGTATTTCCAGAAAAGAAGGACCCAAATTAGAATTCAGTGAAATAGTCAATCTCAAAGAAAAATACAATACGTGACAGTGTTAATTACACAATGCTGTGGTGAAATGCACACAACTCTGCAGGGCCTGCTTTATGCCTGTTTTTGTCACGTTAAGAACAATGTGGTAGACTGAAGAAAATCCATGCATGAGGAGGAAGACTTTTTTAACAACAGAGTGAATCCCTGCATGCAACTTTCAACAATAACCACTCGTGGTTTTAATGGTTTTAGAAGAAGAATGGTACGAATACTCTCTGATTTTGTCAATGGAAGATGACTAATGGTGCTTAATGTCTCCTGTGGCATGCAGCTGTGGACAGCAGATCAGTTTCTCCAACAGAATGATTTAGAAAGCTGGAAAAGGGAAATTTCTTGGTTGCTATCAAAAGGAGCCCTACATTTTGAAAGGTGTCACTGCAGGCTTCCAAGAATGCTTTGCACAGGAGAGATGGACAGAAATCTTTGTAGAATACACTAGCCTTTTCTCTAATCAATGAGAAAATAATTTCTGTAAAGATAAGTAAGACAAAAAAAATCACTGTCAAGAAGCTTGGTGAGGCCACAAAGTAATAGATTTAGATTACATTTAGCAATTGTTTCTGGCAGTTGTCTGCTCTTTGGGAGACTTGGGAAACAGGGCAGCTACGTGGCCATTTTGGGCTGATATTTTCTCTCAACAGACCTTGTGGCTCTGGAAGTGCTCTGGCATTTGAGGAGGTCATTTGAAACCAACCCAAGACTGGAAGCTGAAGGGTCTGGCAGAGAGAGTGGGGTTCAAAAGGGACACCAGTGAAAAAGAAAAGTCCAAGTCCCCCAGCAGAGACTCAACTTCGGAACTCATCCTCATGAGCAGGAAAAGGAGGCTACCTGAAACAGAGGGACAAATAAAAACCTGTTGCACACTCCTGTCCATCATTAGCCTGTTAAGGAAAATACAATTTTGGTTTAGATTGGAGTAAATCCCTTGATGTAGTAGGTAACCGCAATGGGGACAGTGGGAGAGTTGCACAAGGCTAAAGCCTTAGAAAGCAGCATACAGGCGAACAGAGCCACAGCAACTTCCAGGTAAGTACAAGTACACTGATACAAAGGTATGCAGCATGCAGGATTGCAGGATTTCTTACACACACTTTACACAACAAATTTACAGTTCCTCGTTGAGGAAAGCCTTTGAATTTCTCACTCCTTGTCTACCTTGCTTTATTCAGAAACAAAAGAGAAAGCAAGAGAGCACAACTCCTGATATTTAGACGTTTTTCTTGTTTAACATTTTTTCTGTAACATATTTAATCACTGCTTCACTAGAGTTACTTTTGAAAAATAAAGCTAAAAGGAGACAAAATATTAGGGTTTTTTACAAATATCCACAGTTAATTACATCTTGAAAATCTCTAGCAAGGAATGATATTTTGCAGCATGAACCAGGCTGGTAATGTATACATGGTGCATAAGTTTTCTTTAAATTGTTTTCTCCTGTGTCTTACAGATGAAAATTAGATAACTCTGCTTTGGCAAAGGGGAGAGAAGCAAGCAATACACCAAAAAGGGAAATAGCATTAAGTGTTCATATTTAAAAAAGTAAAAGGTACATAAGCCTTCATTATCTTCAACTATTTAACGAAACAGATTATTCTGGTATCCTAACAATTGGTAAAAGCTATTCTCCTGAAAAGTGATTTCTTGTTCTAGCACAGCATGGGCTAATTCATTCTTTTGCCAGTCAGCAAAAGACCAGTGCTCTCCCCAGTGGAGATTTCATGATCACGGATGTCCAAAATGCCAACTTCCTAAGGCTAACAAAAAAGTGGGAAAATATCACTGCTCCTTAGAGAAAAAAATGAAAATACTGTTTCATTAGGTTAGGTCCTAACAAAACAATGCTGTACAGGTCTGCTACCGTGTTGTATATGACCCCAAGAGAGGGGTAACCCAAAGAGAGCCAACCCCGAGAGAAAGACCACCCAGAGAGACAGTACTTCCAGATAGAGCCTCATCTATACACTGGGCATGACGTGCATGATATGGAATATACCATTGGCCAATTTGGGTCTCAATCCTAAACCTAAGATTGAATCCTAGGATAGTAGTTGGGTCTGTGCTCCCTCCCAGCTTCTCCTGCACCTGCAGACACGGGCACAGCAGAGAAGCTGAAAAGTCCTTGACTGTCCTGGGAGCAACTGTAAACATCAGGATGTTATCAGCCTTCTTCTCAGCACAAATCCAAAACATAGATTCTCACTAGCTACTTTGAAGAAAGTTAACTCCATCCCAGATGAAACCAGAACATTCTGGTACCTGCAACATATCTATGCAGCTGTATCTACATTGAAAATAAACTGTGAGGTTATTTTCTTCCCCTCACAGCCTGAAAAATAAGTGAAAACCTGGGCTGGCTGGTCCTGGGAGTGCATCTTTACATAGATCATAGACTGTTGCAATTTCAGGGTCAGGATAGATTTATTTATAATTAATAAATTACCCTGAAAATTATTTTCATAGAATGTAAAATAATTTCATTACAACCTTTATAATTAGGGAAATGATTGCATGAACAAGTATTTAGACTAATTACCATGGAGATCTGAGCAGACACCACATTTAATTAAACAGAGTATTTTTAAAAGCACAAATGTAAACCTCAGAGATGGTGGCTCATCTGCTGTGATGAGAAAAAGTTCACAGCTGAAGAATAAGCTAATCCACCTCTTGCATGGTGGTAAACATGGATAATACACACAGATTCATTTTGGCCATGCTTCAAACTTCCAACCTTTCATTCTTAAGCCTCACAGGAGGCTTTGAAGTTGAGGATAAAGCTCCTCTAACACACCATTACCAAAGAACAACCTTCTGATTATGATCTCATGAAAGTGTAATCAATAACTTACACAAGTTAAAAGTGTGGCAAACAGCAAAGGTCATGTAATTGGGCCTTTATTGAGTCCATGTGTTTCACTCCTGGCTTTAACTGACACTCCTGTATAATAAATATCTCTCCTCAAAATGTAAGCAATGAATTTTCTCAAAAGTTATGAAATCTCGCAGCAGCTTCTGTCAGACTGGAGTCCTCCTAGGATCTCAAAGGGGGATGCTTCTTCCCCTTTAGTATACCCAAGTGACAGAAAGCACCTCTGAGTGAGAGTTTCTTTCTTTACTGCTCAGTAGATAATGGCTTATAGCCTTGTATTCCAAGCAAACAAGCATTTAAAAGTTATGGTGAAAAGGTTTTGAAAAAAATTCAACTCTTTCCTGACTAGTTGTTAGAAAGACTCCCTTAACACTGCTCTCTTTTAACATTGCTGCACGGGTTTTAATTGCCTTTTTTTTTTTTTTTTTGTGAATAGACAGAATAATTTTGTTCTTGTTTTATGGGCTGCCATTGACCAAAGCAAATTCTAGATATTACCAAGAAAAAACAACTAAATTAATTATTTAAATAGAATGTTTGATCAATGTATCTGAAAATGAACTTGTGTGTTTGCTATTGTACCTGAAATAACACTGATTTGTCTACTGAGACAAGACCTGAGTATGTAGACATATATTACTGTAATATTTCCAGTACCACACAAGCCTCCATACAGTTATGGCCTCCATAACTATACTTTGATTTTGTCAAAGCAAGACGGACTTATCTTCGTAATAAAGCAGGGAAGTATTACCTTATCCCCAGTTTCTGATGAGAAACTGAACAATTTCTACCAACAACTTCTCTGTCTTTCAGGCTGTTTCCATCGGCAGGGTCTGCACAGCTTCATCCTTGGGTTGCAGTTCCAGTCGCACAGGGTCCAGTCTTCTGAATTAAGGTCCAGAATGGTCCCACATATTTTCCAGAATTTAAATGAAGTACATTATTCAAATCCAGATCATCCTTGACTTCCTGTACACTCAGAGGAGAGAGACCTGAACTCGCAGGTGAAAATTCAGCCCAGCCAAGTCTGATTTACCCTGTCTCGAACCGCCTTTCTCTCTCTCTGTGGGCGCAGGTGGAGTCTATTCACAGCACAGGCACCTTCACCTGGCCTCACTCTGCTGACTTTCTCTGAGCTGGTTTGCTAGCGAAGTCATACCCCAGAGAGGCGGCAAGTCCTGAACGTCACTGCGGCACATGGGCTGCACTACAGAACACAGAGAGTTCTCTGCACTTAACATCATTGTACTGAGTTCTAGCAACAGTTATTCGGAAAAATCCTCTCATCAAAAATGTCTTCTGTCCCTAGCCACTGCTAGTGTGCCAGTCCTTAGTCTTCAAGGTCTGTCCTTTTTGCCTTCCCCTTCTTCTTATCACAATCTTTCTTTAGAGGGGATTCAGATGAGGGGCATGGCATAGAGCCATGCTGCTTTTACTTTTTTCTCATCCTGCTACAATCCCTTTCTTCAATGGGATTAAGAAATGGCCCTGGAACTTTTCAGGTTAAAAATTTTGTGCGGATGAACTTGGTGGAAGACAAAAGCGGTATTCTGATACAGGCAGTGCTGGTATGACCAGGGCCATCCTCCATTTGAGAAAGACAAAATAAATTAGGAAGAGTTATAACAGTTAGGATGAAGTTGAGATTCCAGATGAATCCTTTGCACACACTTGCGGGAATGAGTCCTACTCAGAAAGGTATGAAGTTTATTTTGGGAAGGAAAGTGGGAAAGGTACATCGTTCTGTTTTGGTTTGTTGTGGTTTTTTTTTTTTTTTTTCCCCCATCTGTCAGTATGAATCCTGACAGGGAGAGCCAGCAACAGTTCCCCAGAATAATGTTTTGCAGAGACCCTCACCTAATTCTTATTAGAGAAAATGCCAATGGGACAGTTCAGCTTCAGACACGAATGTGTGGACCTCCCCAAGCCCAAATTCACCTCTCAAGAAAAACCAGCAGGAGTCTGATATCAGCAGAATTCTATACTCTGCTTTGAGACAACTGCCCCATTTAGGATTAAAGAGCTTTGCTAAGATCAGAGATGTAATTTATTCCTTGACACACAGCTACGGTAAATCTGGTCCGCTCTTGCAGACCGAGGCCAAATTGTCATTTTTGTCACTCAATACATCCCAGATGTGCTCACAATGTCTGACTTCTGCTGGAGTCAAAGGCTGCTGGAGGTTCTCCAAATCTCCCAAACCAGCCTTTATTGACTAAACGAAGTGAGTAGCTCTGGAATGAGTGTGGTCCACAGTACTTTCAGGAAGAAACAAACACTGGGCAGAATGATGTCCCGCACAGCAAACCTTGCTGAGCACTACAGAGCACAGAAATGCAGTGCTCGGCACAGCAGCTTGTGGGTCAAACCCTCCTTGTTATCTGCAGTGGGACGTGCTGTGAGTGTTGGAACAGAGGGATACAGGCTCTTTAGGAAGGAGGGGCAGAGAAAACGAGGAGGGGGTGTCGCCCCTATGTCAGTGACCAGCTGGAGTGCACGGAGCTCTGCCTGGGGATGGATGAGGAGCCAATTTGAGTGCTCATGGGTCAGGATTAAAGGGAGGGCAGAGACAGGTGACATTATAGTGGGGGTCTGCTACAGGCCACCCAACCAGGATGACTGAGTGGATGAGACAATCTATAGACAGATAGGAGCAGCCTCACTCTCACAAGCCCTGGTCCTCACGGGGGACTTCAACCATCCTGGTATCTGTTGAAGGTACAACACAGCAGGGCATAAGCAAGCCAAGAGGTTCCTGGAATGCATTGTTAATAACTTCCTTCTCCAAGTGAAAGAGGAGCCAACGAGGAGAGGTGCTATGCCGGACCTTGTTCTCACCAACACAGAAGGGCTGGTGAGGAATGTGAAGCTCAAGGGCAGCCTGGGCTGCAGTGATCATGAAATGGTGTAGTTCAAGATGCTTAGGGCAGTGAGGAGGGCGCACAGCAAACTGACTACCCTGGACTTCAGGAGAGCAGACTTCGGCCTCTTCAGGGATCTGCTTGGTAGAGTACCATGAGATAAAGCCCTTGAGGGAAGAGGGGTCCAAGAAAACTGGTTAATATTCAATGTTCACCTCCTCCAAGCTCAGGGGCGATGCGTCTCAACAAAGAAGAAGTCAGGCAAAAACACCAGGAGCCCTGCATGGATGAACAAGGAGCTCCCGGAAAACGGAAACAGGAGAACTGGTTACCCAGGATATGAAGGCGGCTGAGGTACTCAGTGACTTCTTTGTCTCAGTCTTCACTGGCAAGTGCTCAAGCCACACCACCCAAGTCGCAAAAGGCAAAGCCAGGGACTGGGAGAATGAAGAACCAGCCACTGTAGGAGATCATGTTCAAGACCATCTAAAGAACCTGAAGGTGCACAGGTCCATGGGACCTGATGAGATGCATCCATGGGTCCTGAGGGAACTGGCAGATGAAGTTGCCAAACCACTATCCATCATATCTGAGAAGTCTGGTGAAGTTCCCACTGACTGCAAAAGGGGAAGCATAATCCCCATTTTTAACAAGGAAATAAGGAAGATCCAGGGAACTACAGGCCAGGTACTCTCACTTCTGTGCCTGGCAAGATCATGGAGCAGATCCTCCTGGAAACTATGCTAAGGCACATGGAAAACAAGGAGGTGATTGGTGACAGCCAATGTGGCTTCACTAAGGGCAAATTGTGCATGAAAATTTTTGTGGCCTTCTACGATGGGGTTCTAGTGTTGGTGGATAAGGGAAGAGCAACTGATGTCATCTACCCGGATTTCTGCAAAGCCTTTGACACTGTCCTGCATGACATCCTTGTCTCTAAATTGGATAGACATGGATTTGACGGATGAACCACTTTGTGGATGAGGAATTGGCTGGATGGTCACACCCAAAAAGTTGTGGTCAACAGTTCAGTGACCAAGTGGAGACCAGTGATGAGTGGCATTCTGCAGGGGTCAGTACTGGGACTGGTGTTGTTTAACATCTTTGTGGGAGACATGGACAGGGGGGATGGAGTGTGCCCTCAGCAAGTTTGCCAACGACACCAAGCTGTGTGGTGTGGTTGACATGCTGGAGGGAAGGGACGCCACGTTTTCTGTAGCTCACAGTACTGGGACTGCACCAGCACAGCTCAAGGCAGCTTAAGTGCGCTGTTGCAGTCCTACCCTCTTCAGACACAGCCATGTGATGAGCTAACCAAGACAGCAGATCAAGTTAAAATTAATCACTTCTTTCTGCAGGGCTGTTTTTCAGCCAGAGCACCTCCCTGAGTGGCCACATCAGCACTGGCAGAAGAAAGAAAATGTAAATGTGTGACCAGGGATGGGAATGAAGATGGTACAGTGTCAGCCCCTAGCCTGCCTGAAGCTGTTGTCGAATGGCACTGGCAGCGAGGCAAATTGTTCCCATGCTGTTGGCAGACATCAAATCTCATTATCCTGTGTGGGGAAGCAGCTAAGCTGAAAATCATCGGTGAGAAGCTGAGTTTTCCAATGGATTGCTGAAACCAACAGAACCCACACCCAAATAGGGCACATGCATTCCCAATGGCACTGCCAGATCTGTCATGTGGACACAAGGCTTTTTACCTCTGAGAAAAATTAGAAAACCAAACATATGATCCACCCTCAGAAATATTTTGCTTGTGTTCATTAAAGTTATACACCAGGAATAATTCAAGTTGACTCAGGTTTGTCATGTTTTTCAGCTTGAGGCAGTTCATGTTAACAGGTTTCTTTGGAGCAACACCAGATTACAAACACGTTTCTGAAACATGACCACAGAGCTGTACTCTTTAAATGGAAAATGATACATCTCTTTGGAAAGTGAGACACATGCCAAGTGCCGCCTTTCCGACTGTGGCATGCGACTTAAGATGTGCTGTGCAGCTGAACTGAGCATAGGTTGCACATCTTTTTTCAAGTGGCTGTCTTGCCATGTCTTAGGAAAATGTTGTATAGAATCTTACAGAAGAGACTGGACAAGGATGCTGCACGAGGAAGCTTTTGTGATCATACCAACCACATATGTAGTTTGCCAGTGAGGAAATCCACTGGTCGGGGTACAATCTGTCTCAGCTAAGAACAATACTGTTCTGGTGCAAAGGTGAGGCCCATGTGCAGCAGCAGCACAGTATGCACCTCGTGTTTGCACCAGAACAGCATCACCCTTAGCTCAGGCAAACCAGACTGGAACATGAGTGCTCCTGAATCAAGGGAGCCTGATGCTCCTCCAACAGGCTTGGCCGCTACAGTGGTGCACACAGCATAGGGGCTCCCTCCTGTGGATCTCCTAAGATGTACCAGAGAAGGACCACGCCAGCACATCTCGGAGTGCTGCAGATGAGGAAGAGGCCACACAACCTGCTCTCTTTGGATCTCCTCTGAAGAGGGACAACCCCACAGACTCCCCAGCGTGCAGGGAAGGAGATCTCATCTCTGCTCCGTTCAGAGTGAAGAGATGCGCTGCTGTCTGGACAATGGGATTAAGTTTATATGACATGCAAACTATTTTCAAACTTTTAATTCTCTGAGGAACAAAGTGGTTTTTTTTCCTAATCCTTTGTACCTTTCAATCTTTGTTTTTTTTTAAGGAAACAGAAGAAATGCTATACAAAATCCACTTGTGTAAATAAAAAGAAGTTTCAAGAAGTCTTACAGCATCCAGCTAAACAGTTAAAAATCAGGAAATACCAGTGGATAATGCTGTATGTACAGACTTAACTCAGACTTAAAACCTCATTAAGTACAAGAGCCCGTACCAATTCTCACTGGACTTAATCATTAATGAAAGGATTTCCTGGTTAGCAAACTTGTCAGGAAGAAGTTGATTTTCAAGACAAATTTCATTGTCTACTGGATATTAGTGACCTGCATCTCTTACTGATTTGACAATGCAGCCTTTGGAAAAATGGTGTCCTCATGGTGTCTGTAACTGTGAATCTTACACAGCCAAAGAACTAGTGCTAGAGTCCTGCAGGCTTCCTCAGAGTGAATGGCTGTTAGAAACACTGAGTAGCCTTTGAAAATCTGGCCCATTAAGTCAACTGGACACATTATTATTCAGACATACCGTAAACTGCATGGTTGCAAGCTGTGCAGTACAAGACATGCAAAGGTCTAGGGAAAATATGCTTGCACATGAAGGCCAACTACCTTGTAATGCAATAGTAATAGTTTGTCACTGTAACCTTTTGATTGTATTTAACAAACTGAGATGCATATAAATTAGGGGTGCCCGAAACTGAAATGCCACAACTTGGTGACCACAAGATGCGTTAGAAATGTTTTTTGGGGAAATGTGTATGGAAAAAACTATTTTTTAAAACTCAAATATCCACATATGTTTTCAAATGCAGATTTTTAAAGTAGTAGAAATCTGTTTTTAGAAAAAATATGATTTATCTGTAGGCTATTAACATACTCCTGAAGGATAACAGGTGAACGATGCACCTCAATTAAAAGATCCATTTTCCATGATATACTGAAAGGTATGTTTAGTCAGTGGCTGAATTTTCAACATGCAGGTTGTACAAACTTTAATCCAAGGTTTTTTGCTTTTCAAAGACATTTCTTCAAATATTTTCTATATATTGAGAGTGGTGAGTATCTCATCTTGTGCTTGCCAGAAATATGACTTAGACTTTACCACAGGAACTAATTTAAATATACCATTACTAAATCTGGCTTACCTGGAAGTCTGTAATCAGAGATAAAAAGCAAGCTTCACCTAAACATCTCTGCTGCTTGATTATCTTCAGAGTAGATGTTTATACCTTTAAAGTAAACTGTCCTGTGAATGTGGCTGGGGTAGCAAAGCCAGATTTGTTGTCAAGGCATAACAATAATGTCTGAAACAGTGTTTCAAATTCTCATAATTGAATATCAGTTCAAGAAATTCTACTCAGGTTATAAGAAAAACTCCAGCACTCCTTTCTATGTCTAACCCGCTTAGGGAAGCCCCTGCGGACTGTCTGCTTCCTCCACCTTCCCCTCTCCTGGGTGGAATAACCAGGCACAGCCCAAGCAGGAGACTGGCACAGCTCTCTCCTCAGAGCACAGAGGTTTAGTTTGGGGATCCTCTTCTGTTTTGATAAGGAGTGGTTATAAAGGAATCAGAGATGGAAGAATCTCACAATACCACTTTCACAGAAAGGCAATGGTCATCCCTTTCTTTCCACCTCTCACAAAACTGCCTTTCTGCTTCCCACACTTTATGAGACCTCTGGCCTGGGCAAGGGAAGAAATCCTGAAGAACCTTGGTACGCTCCATCACCTGCTCTAAACTTAGAAGGGAGTAAAGAATTTACTGCAGTTACCTCCATCTCAATCTCATTTGGTTTGCAGACAGGGACAAGAAACATATATAAACCTAGAGACAGAAGTTTCTGTTGGAGTTGTTGTGGTTGGGGAGAGGTAGAGAAAGAGATTTCACAAGAATTTGCAGAAGCTGCGAGCTCTACACCTCCAGGTAACCATTCCTCCTGCCAGCAAACTTTCAGATTCCTCATCCTTTTAAATATTTCCCCATTAATGTAGTTGAATGAACTTATACTGCTTGATTGTATTTTACAGAATGAGAAAATAAAGGTCTTTATTTATATGTTAAATATTTATGAATGCTTTAAACCTCGCAATTCTACTGTTAGGTTTCAACTAATTGCTGTCTAAACAAATCATAGCAGCAGTGGCATCATGCCACCAACTATATAAATTCTGAAGTTTACTTGACTGCAAATGTTTGTCAGAACAATTAAAAAGGGTCCACAAACTAAACGGGATATTTACACTGATAAATTCAAATGCAAACACCATCAGTGGGCAGGATAAGGCTCTGAGTTTGTCCCATCAAAGGAAAGCTACTGTTATGACAAGTAAAAATGTGAAACCCAAGTGGTTCTCGATGTGATGAAGGCCTCTAATTTCTGTCTGTAAGGGACAGTAGAAGCTTCTCCACCTTGCACCTAATACCAATATGTCACAGCTCTGACTAGAGGGGAACATGTTGGGTCAGCGACGCTCCTTTGCCAATACAGAAATCTGATCATGCCTATGCAATCGGAATAGATGTTTCTGTGCAAAACTGGAAGGAAGAAGATTAAAAAAAACCAGCACAAACCAAAAAAATTAATCAACCAAGGTAAGGGTCAGCATGCCCTGCTAGCACATTATTTCCCAGCTCTTAATATGGCTATGCATTTCTTCTGTTGCTTGTTACTACAGACCCAGGTAAGTGTATTTTGCCTCTCCTCCCTCTCTGGCAGATGCTGGTGTGCTACACTGTGCAACCTGCCTGTTCTCCCTGAAGGTCCCTATGTGGAATACTGCTGTCACGTACCTGCTTGCGTATTTGATGTATCTGTGGCTTCACAAGGAAAAAAAAATTGTTTCAACCTGGTCACTCAAATGGACTCTGTTTCAACAGTTCAATTTCTTTCCCAGAACCTCTGCAAGAAAGAAAACTGGCTAAGGCTCAAACTTGGAAAAATGAAAGCAGTGTTTACTGCCGTTTAAAAGAAACAGTCTGAAGTTGGTACTTGTACTCCTTACTGAAGGTGTTCAGTGGACTTGATTATTTGCCTATGCGGTTTTTAGTCTCAGATCCCCATTGACTATATCAGTATTCACACATTTGCAAGTTGAGAGCAAATAGAAAATATTGCAGGGAGAACCTATCTTCTCCTGCTCATCAGCAAGTTGTGATCTCTCCAGGTCTTGTCTTCCTCATGTTTTCAGAAAAAAAGGTTCATAATCGCAGTACTGAAAGCTCTGAACTCATTCTCTGATGGTCAGGATGGTCCAAGAGCTTGTCCTCTCCTCCTCTGGCCAGCCATCATTGCAAAGGCTGGGTCTGCTGCTCTTGGTACTGGTTTCTCTCCTTCAGTGCTCAGAGCTGGTGACAGGTCCTCTCATGAGTGGGCTGCTGCTCAGGGAGTTTCTTTTCCCTGGTAATGGGCCAAAACCTGAGGCTGGGAGATTGCCAGGTTTGATGTCAGGCATATTTATTTCCTTTAGGATCGGTTGGGTTTAGCTAGCTGTTTATCCAGGCTAAGGGGCAACTTCAGAGGATTTGTGAGACCAGCTCTGAAAGCAGTGTTTGGTCTCTAAGTTATTTATTGAAGTATTTGGCAGTGATGGCAGCAAGTGCGGAAGCAGCTGGAAGGTAATTGCCCACTTTTCCTTGTATGGCCAAACAAGCTGGATTCTACCAGTTGGTTGCAAAACAAAGCAAACTTTCATACTAGATGCAAAAAATCCAGGGGTTTTCTTGCTGTTTGTCTGGAAAAAAATCCACCCCAAGTCTTTGTAAGCCTTTACTAAAGCATTTCTATTCTGCATGTGCCTCTTCTCAAAGTCAGACAGGCTTGTTGGGTAACTGCTCCTCAGCATTTTTGTGCAGCCAACTAGTCTTCTATGAATGGACTACGAATCCACATACTATGGTGGATTTCAGGTATCATAGCTGGATAAAGTCTTCTCAGAGCCTCTGTACAACAGTATCACTGTCTTTGCTTTATTTATATTACTTTTTCTCAGGTAGATTTCGGTTTGCTGCTTTGCTGTGATAGTACAAGCCAGTCTCAGTTTTGTGTTCCTGCCTGGCTCATTTTGTGTTAATGGCTGGCTTGGGGATGAAAGGAGAGCAGTGCATTTTGTTTACCTTGACTTCAGTAAGGCTTTCAGCACTGTCTCCCACAACATCCCCACAGAAGTGAGGAAGTGGAACTTACAGAAGTGAGGTGGACTGCTGCACCGCCAGGCTCTGTGGGTTATCAGCAGCAGCATGAAGTCCAGCTAGAGGCCAGTTACTAGTAGTGTACCTCAGGTGTTGAAACTGGGTCTCTTACTGTTCAATATCATTAATGACTTGGACGTTGTGACAGAGTGGACCCTCAGAAAATTTGCAGATGATACAAGACTGGGAGGTGTGGCTGGTACACCAGAAAGTAGTGCTGTCATCCAGAGGGACCTCAACAGGCTGGAGAAATGGTCTGACAGAAATCTCATGAAGTTCAACATGGGGAAGTGTGAAGTCCTGCACCTGGGGAGGGACAACCCCATATACCAGTATATGCTGGGGGCCAAGCAACTGCAAAGCAGCTTGGCAGAAAAGTACCTGGGGCTCCTGGTGGACACCAAGTCGACCATGAGGCAGCAATGTGCCCTTGTGCCAAAGGCAGCCAACAGCCTCCCGGGCTGCATCAGGCAGTGTTGCCAGCAGGTCGAGGGAGGTGATGCTTCCCCTCTGCTCAGCCCTGGTGAGACACACCTGGAGTGCTGGGTCCAGTCCTGGGCTCCTCAGTGCAAGAGAGCCATGGTGGAGTGAACCCAGGGAAGGGGCATGAAGGGATGGGAATATGCCTCACATAAGTTTGAAGAAATGTCTGGTTTTCCCTATTTAGCTCTTTCTTATATGAAGTAGGCGTAAGGAAAGAGACAAATCTTCAGCAGGTTCTCCTACAGGCTGACAGGTCTCATTAGAGACTGGGAAGAGCAGTGACGCAGGCAGAGGCCCTGTAGGACTGTCAGCTCCCACACATCATCTGCCAGGGTGCCACCCAAGGGGAAAACGCATCTGATCTCAATGCATGTGTACTCCTTGAGAAGGACTTCTGCTTCTTCATACAGTTAGCTCAGCTCAAAGTCTCACAGATACCCCAGACGCTTTTTGTACACGGATCTCAACTTTATTTTGTATAAGAAGAGCCAGTCTTTCATTACGCTATTACATACATTATTACATATATTTGATTACAATCACCGTTTATAGCAACTGAGATTTCAGAATGTCAGTCTCCACAAACCAAACAGAAGGTAAAAAAATGCAGTTAACTGCGCATTCCACAACCTATGCAAAATGTGATTGATTTTATGTTTCTTCCATTTACAATTTTCAAAAATGCCATTTATGTAACAGGAAATACCAATAAAACTATCTCCTACTTTTACAGAAACACAAACCTGCAGCAAAAGACATCTACTACATCTACATTTTATACATATAATTCACGGCAAAGAACACTGTGTTTTGTTATGGAAAGACTAAGTATTGCAATGCAACTGTCCATTCTTTGCTGTGCGTTTTGAGTGACTGCACTTCCACCATATCTGGGCTACAGACTGATGTAGTGGAGAGTTTGGCCACAAACAAACAGTTAAAAAGCAAACAAGCAAACAAGCAAACAAAAAAAACCCAGCAAAACAAAAAACCAAACATGGTTGAACAGCAGAACAAAAGCAACTAATAGAAGTAAAGTAGTGTCTCTCAAAAGGTGGAATTTGTACACAAGAAGGAAAATAAAAGAAGAACAAACCCAGGCAAGCCAAGCGTAAAGTCATGGGAAGGCAAAAAAAAAAAAAAAAAAAAAAAAAAGGCGTTGCGATGCATTATCTGCATCAGGAACTCAGTGCTCCGAGCTAAGGTATACAATATTTAAAATTCTATGCAACATGATGCAAGCACCTACTACATATCACTGTTTTGAAAGCTCTGGGTCACACCATACTCCTTACATACATGCACACCCTAGGAAGAGTGTGGTTTCTTACATTTGATTTATATGTATATAATTCACTTGGCTAGAAGCATGTCATTCATACTCACAGCTACCCAAAAAAGCTCTTTGAAAAGTGTGATACCAACAGAAGAAGTTAAATACATTAAAAATTCTTCCAGTTAGTTCTTGTTATGGTTAGGTCTTACTTTTTATTCCATGGCATTACTTATAATGGCATTAGCTTCAGACCACTAACAACATATTCGGGAAGCCGTCTGTAAAAAAGAGGTGATGTTGACAGAAAACATTTTCACTTCCACAAAGAAGAGGAAAGCAACACAGCCTGGATTTTATATTTCAGAAAAACTGCTAGTAACATGGGGAGAGAAATCTGTACATGTTCACAAAATACAGTCTTGAAGTTTGGGGTATCCTGTTAGTTCCAGTGCTTTTCAACAGTTATGTTGTATAATGCAGCTAATACCATAAAAGTAGTGAAAATATTTTATTACTTAATCTTTTTTGTTAAAAATGTATTAGAATATTTACAGAAAGTATAAACAATGAAAATCTTGAAGAATGGTTTATTTAATGCAGCTTTACATTGCTGTGTAAAAAGAATAATTGTATAGTTTACACATACATGATGTAAATTACTATGGAAACCAGATGTAGCTTACACTACAAGGTGCCTTGTAACTCATCTCTGCTGAGCAATAAACCCCCCCCCCCCTTTTCTTCTTGGCAAAACTTTGAGAAACTTTACTGCTGTTTTCTATCAGCAGATACAACAGATGGCTGGCACATGCCTGCTTTACTAAGAAAGTGGGATCTCTACAGCATTACTTTGATCCCTGGTGGCATGTCTACAACACTGAGATGCAAAATACCACAGCTGAGCAGAATCTAAATATTAAAGGTTTGGAGCTGTGCTCTTGATATGAGAACCCCCTGTCTGAAAATCATGCTCAGAGTATATAAACATCTTCACATTCCACATGGAAATTTTGGTACAGAGGTCAGAAAACAAAGCATTTCCTCTGTTTGGTGACATGAAACCGCAGTGGAGGTACTACTGTAAATCCCAAGAGTGTGACTTTAGGCGATTGCCTTGACCCAACTTCCAGAGCAGTCATACTTTTATTGGGAAAAAAACCCCTAAATTGTGAGTAAGAGACACGTTTTAAGCTGAAAAGCATCACTGTAATCACTGGGTATGAATAAGATATTTACAAAGAGTTCAGCAGTTTTTCTGAAGAAAAGTTTCCTTTGAAGAATTACATGTTTTGAAATTCACTGGTTTTTGTTTCCTTCAGTTTACCAGGGAAATATTGATGTTTGAATGGAGCACCTTATTGCATCAATAATGCCTTAAAATTGGTAGTCTGTTAGCTCTCCTCTGGGCAACGAAACGAAACTTCTTCTGGCATAGATGGATATTCCATTTAATCTTCATGGTCAGGCTACACCTTAGCAATATAAGGTAATTCCAGATAAATCAATTGAACTATTTGGGGTTGATGGCCACATTGCTGAGATCAGAACTAGCTTCCAGGAGCTATAACCACATACTGTTCCTAAGCTCCACTTTACAATATAGAAATGATGCTAGAAAATGCACTGATGACATATATCCCCTCTTCTTAATAGGTGGCCATCTTTTTGCTTTACTCAAGGTTATCAATAACTCTTCAATCACAAGTATCCCAGCCTTTTCAGTAGGGACAGGTCCAACCGCCTCTTTAATGGGTCCCAAGGACTACATGCTGGGATGCCCCCTTATCTCCTGACACTTGCGCTCTTGTGACCAGAAGCACTCCCAGACCAAAAATCTTTCCCGAGCACTTGATCCCCTTGTACAGACACACATGCACATCTCCTGTCACAGGGCAGAACCACCACTGCCGCATCACAGAACGGCATACACCCAGCAGCACAAGACTGGATATAGCTTTAGCATGCAATATACACACGACACTGACACACCATGAGATATATATATGCATCCTCCAGTCATCCAGGCCACATCCCATGCATGCACCAGCACAGGACTGAGTATTCAGATGTCACATCATGGGCATGCATTCAACCGTGCAGCAGGAGAGGAGCTGTGGAGTACTCATGACAGTTGAGAGTAGGAAGCAAGCTGTTAAAAGAATTCACCTCACCTCAAATACTTCTCTTGTATCTGAAAGGAAGAAAGCAGTCTGGGCAGGTTGTGGCCCAGGCCAATTGTTTTTGTGGATCAAACCAGCGACAGCGACTGCTACAGAACAAAAATTCTAATTTGCCCTTTTTTTTTTTTTTTTTCATCTTCTGTCCACTAAATCAACCCGTCTGCTGCTCTGCCACTGAGTACTTGCTTCCTCTGCACTGGTCAACCTTTTTTTTTGATATGGTTCTCTCCCATTAATACTCACTCACATGTTAACTTTATTGCCGCCAGAAGTCCCACTGAAAGTTAAGCATATTAGTGTTTGTGGATTTGGAGCTTAAATACCTGTCATAAGTAAATGCTGTAGAGATTATGTTATCACTGCAATCTTTGGTACCTTCCACGGGTGATACAGTGAAACATGCTGCAGCATTAGTTAGTATAATAGGGTCTGTTCCTCTCTCATTGGGAACTCTTTCAGTGCAATCTTCCCCAGAGGACAAGAGCTCTAAAAGTCATTATTCTTTATTTTGCAAAAAACATACAGACTAAGAGCAAGAAGCACACCAGTGAGTTCTAGTGGTTACACAGATGCCTACTGTATGCTATGTATTGTCACTCCTCGCTCTTCTTGACTTTATCAGAAAAAGCAAGTATTCAGCATCTTCAGACTCTTAAATTTTGGGTTTCCCCTAATATTTCCTAATAATTAATTAGGACTACTGGACTAAGGACTAAAAGCAACTAATGCTTTTCTTTGGTTAATGTTTTCTGGGGAAAATGGCGTTGTTTGTTTACTATACAAAATCTTTTCCACATAAAATGCATCCAGGGGACAAAGGCCACTATATTAGAAACGTAACATCTAAACATAGTGGGCTTTTACCACTTCGGTTTACACAGAATAGAGGTATCACTTAGTCCTTAAAATGTTCCTTTTAACAGACAATTCTGAACTAGAATATAGACATATGCAGCTGTGCAGGACTGAGAAGTGTTGCCACTCCCCGGGTTGGATTATTTACTCACCTACAACTTGGATCATTGTTTATCCCAGGAGCAGGTAGATGGAATCTACCTGTAGGATATTTATACCCGCTTTCCACAGATGTAAACATGGCAGGAGAGACTTAGCCCTGCCCTGTTGGAGATCCCAGGTGTGGTGGGTTGACCTTGCCTGGCAGCCAGGAACCCATCCAGCCACTCTCTCATTTCCCTGTCTTGTTGCTATCCGGGCTGGGAATCATGTCATGACACAGACAGGATCTCCTGTATCTGCTCAGGAAACGTCTTATATCTATAGACCCAAAAGGGGTCTCGCTACTGCTAAAGGCTGTGGCATATACTACTGACAGCCTCCAAAAATTGGAGCCCTAGAGAAACATCTTCAGACCTCTGGTGGGATATAAGGGTAAGAGGTCTATAGGGCACAAGATATAAGACTCGCAGTGGAAATTATTTTGATTTTAGCAAACAGGAGGCAACTGCATGCTAGTTAACGGTTGTTTTACAGAAAGCAGTCTACAGCTTCAATATACTGAATGCCTTTCTTCTTTCAAAGAGTACTAGTATTGTTTTCCTTTTCTTTTCCTTCTTCCTTTCTTGCCTCTCTTCTCCTGTTTCCTCTTGTCTCCCCTTTCCTCTTCTTCTCACCTTCTCCTTCCCCTTCCAGCTTCCCCTTCCCTGACTCAGGAAATTCCCAGACAAGAGCATTCTATTCTGCCAGACTAAAGGTAGCAAGTATTTAGTACTTTCCTGGACTTCTCAGTGGAAACTTCTAAGAACCTGTATACTTAAAATGAAAACAGAACACTGAAAAAAACTGTTAAAATTTACTCATTTCTTCCCCTCATAAAATATCAGAAATTCTGTGAAAAAGAAACTCTGTTCTTTTGCCACAAATAGCTTTCATCCTGCTCTATTTGCAACACTACCATGGACATTGTCCAGTTAAGACACATAGAAAAGGTATGCCAATGATGTTGTTGCCTTATGGGCTACAGAAGAAATACTTGTATTTTTTCCCGTCCCTTCTCATCGGGAAAAGGGCTAGGTGGCACAGGGACAGCAAGGGCCCTGGTTTCCACAGAGGATGACAGGAACTGTGGGTAACAAGCAGCTGTACTCAAACACCTCTAAGGTTTGCAAAACCCAACAGGACTATCTGTGCTACCAAAAAGCAGACATTTTGGCTAGGACATTAAGTATGTCCATTTTTTCCCTGAACTCCTAAAACACCAGAGGGTCAAAACTCCTTCCTTAGCTTAGGCTGCTGGTTGAAATCCCGCTCTTCATCTGCAAACCTGCATAAGTATTTAAATAGCCACAGCCACAAGACTGGAGTGCCAGTGTTTATATTGACTGTACACACAGATGAACTTGTAAGGAGTAGCTAGATGGGATTATAAAATCTCCAAATGCAGAGTCTCCCAGTCTTAACACTTGCTTGACCATAAATATCTGAAAGTTAACTCACCATTCTATGAAAACAGTAGTGCGATGATGTTAATGTACCCATTTAGGTGTTTCACTTACTAAATATGTTTTGCTTAACAGGAATTCAGCAAAGAGGAGGAAGAATAATGCATTAAACAGCTTTGCTGGTGCTTGGAAGGGATTTTGTCCTGCAAGTTGCATTTAAGTTGTCTTTAAGCCTGTGACTCTTCTCACTGAAATCTGTGCTAGGATCATCTTTTCCTAATGAGCTGCCTGTAGGCAGCAAAGGAGGTAGAAGAGAGCACAAGAAAGAAGGACAAGAGAAGAGGGACACAGTTCAGCCTAACATCCCATGCTCCTTTCCAAAAAGAGGTAGTTTTATCATGGACAACAAATGAAGCTGGCAGAGAAAAGGAGCATGAAATACTCAAAGCATGAAAGTCCCAAAACACAGTAATTATTTCTAGGTATTTAAATGTCAGGCCTTAGAAAACAAAGTTGTTTTCTCTGTAAAGCTGGACTGGAACACCAAAGACCTTGAACAAGTCACTTGGCCTTTGTGAGTAAGTTTTGTCTCTCCACATTCCCCTCCCTCTCTAAAAGAGGATGGAAAGTGTTTCCTAAACTTAAAGACTTTGTGAGGACGGCAAAAATTACAAGGGCCTCAGACAACACCTCAAAGCCAAACAAGTCCTGTAGTTTAAACCAACCAAAACCACGATCAAATTTGCGAAGCTGCAATTAGCTGAATTATGCAACCAATTTTCACTGGATAGCTGAAGGTAAATACTGTTTCATCTTTACCAAGCTCTTTATTGTACAAAGGCAATGTTCAGCATTGTAGAAATGAATTAACTTTATCCATCGTCTTTATGTTACAGTGGGTTTTTTTTCTGTATCTATGATGACATACGGTAACATGTTTAAGCTTTATGCAAATTTAACTTTATGTTGTCAGTGTGTCAAATCATGCATATGTTTCTTCATGAAAATATGTCACGCATTCTTATCTTTTCAATAAAAGAATCCAAAGGGATTCAATACACTGCAGATTTACATGGTCTTGCAAGTAAACTTGGTAAAATTAAGTCTAAAGAAGAGAATTATTTATCAGAACTATTGCACTGCACTTATCAGAACATGCACGAGGTGTGCACATTTAGGAAATAGAGATTGACGAATAACCTTTAGTATACATCCACAAGCTAAAGAAAGCTGAAAGAAAATTGCATCGATGTAACTGCCGTCAGGTAAAATTTTATTAAAAGTAAAGGCAACGGACGTCTTCCTCGCGAGCTCTGGCTGGCTGCTCACGCCCGCCGGCTCCTCCAGTGCCCGGACACCGGCTCCCCCACGCACTCTACAGCCCCACCTTCAAACGCACTTTCCCAGCGATCCGGCCGCGCTCCCCGCTGCTCCCCGGGCCCCCACCTCCGACCTCCGCTCCCGCGTTCCCGCTGCCCCTCGCC
>NW_010144358.1:0-4962 GCF_000699245.1 Pterocles gutturalis
AAAAAAAAAAAATATATATATATATATGAAGGGGTGTTATGAGAGAGGTGAACTAGAGTGTGACTGGCACAGAAAGGTTTGTAACTAGATTGGCTGAAGCACTATGGTGTGAGGAAGACCGTCTACGCGACAGATAAAACCCAGAGGAAAAATCCACAGGGCAACAAATACTGGAGCCATGTTTTTATACTGGTTAAAGCTAATGCAATAAGAAGGCCCCCAGCTTCAGTAACTCATTTATAACCCTCTGGTGTAGCTCACTGCAGGTGTCTCTTGCAAGAGACTGGTGATGTCTTATCTTGTGCTGACCACTCCCTGATCTTTAATCAGCAGATGAAATCTGTGTCATGGCAAATCATAGACTTACAGGAGTACAGGACACTTTGGCAATGGATTCAGACCATTTTTCTCAAGCTATTTAAGAATGGTCACTTAGGACATATGTACACTGAATGGCGACGGAAATTAACACTGCCACATACTGGTTATCCACACCTTCGCCTGAAACGTACATGTTTCCAATTAAAAGTGAAAGATACAATTGTTGAAGTCACTTTGGCAGTGAGAACTCTCCAGCTGCCTCTAGATTCCTGAATAAGTGAAATGTTTGACACAGAAGCATATGTTTTTGGCAACGTTGTTTAATCCATGTTTTAAAGAGAAAATTGAAATTCTACAAGGTGTGAAAAAAAAAAGATCACTGGAACATTTTCTGTTTGGAGTGACAGAGACCATGTCACCCTTTTATTCCTGTTCTCTGTAGACTTTCATTTTGCAAGAACTGCCTTACAAAGGAACAGATAGGGAACGCACAGCGTAGGCACATAGCAAGAGAAAGTAAAGGTAGCTGCAGCCTCACACAACAGAGTCCCGCTTTGCAAAGTACTGGAAATGGTCTTGGAAGAAGCAATGCAATCTGAATTTTAAAAAATCAATGAAATGTCTTACAAGATTAATCTACATCTTTAAAAAAATTGGTCTATCTGTTGTTAAAACTGAAGAGGTGGGATGGGGAGGGGGAACATAAATATAATCTGGTGTAGAGTTACAATTTACAGGCATCCCACAGCTCTGCCAAGGGTCTTACATCTCCCAATGCAGCACCCAAACCCAGATTGTCTCTCACTTTATCAAATTAGGAAGTTAGACAGGACCATCTGAGTCAACTAACACTGTCTACTGCTGTCAATGAGTAACCTCTAACTGGAAAAGGACCTAGAACACTGTGGCTACTCCACATGTGCCCATAGAATATTGTCATAGGATTTGGTTCTAGAAGACAACACTTGCTTACGTTACTTTTTAAAATATACCTTTGCTTTGTTGAAAAGTTTCCATTTTGTTGATTTTTTTCCATCAATCAAATATAACATTAATGGATAATTTCCATTTCATGTGACAAAAAAATTTCAATGAAGTATTTTCTCAATTAGCAACCAATAAAAAAATATCAAAAAACAAAATAACAAAAAAAAAAATCATACCAAAACTATAAAAACTGAGCATATATGAGGTGTTCCTGCCAAGTCCTGCCGAAAATGAAACATTTATTCCCCTTCTTTGCATCCTGTTTCGTAGACAGTTTTTGCCCCATTATAATGTGTTTTCCCTCGTATTCCATGACGACTTAGTTTCCTTAACAGCTTTTTGTGAGAGAATTTCTCAAAAGCTTCCTGAAAGTCCTAATAGATTATGTCAGCCAGTTCTCCTTTATCCAGTATTTATTTGGCACTTTCAAAGAATTCTAGTGAATTAAAGAAGCTTGATTTTCCTTTACACAACACACATTTCTTTGTCTGTAACATATCACGCTTATCGGGGATTTTTTATAATCCTACTTTTAATTATCATTGCAGTCCATTTGCTGAAGTAAGGTTCACTGGTGTTTAATTCCCAGGATCATCCTTAATGTCTTTTCAAAAGACAGATAAAACATCTCCAGTGGATGATGTTAATCAGAGATTGCACATTTCTGTTAGCAGCCCAGACACTTCGTCCTTAAGTTCCCTCAGCATCTGGTCCAGGTGGCTTGTTACCCAAGTTGGAATCTAGCCAGGACAGAGGGGTTAACACCTCTACCCATGAGAAAAGTGCTTTGAAATCTTTAATGGCCAGATGCATCGAGAACATCAACCTCTACGTATCTGTTGATGTTCAGCTTTTCCAGGAGCACAGAGCCCCATGCTGGGAAAATATCATGGCTTTCATCTGTGGACTCAAAGGGCAGGATTTTCCTGCAGTTTTATAGGCTACAAAACTGATAGAACCATTTCAGCCATTTGTATACAAATATGCAGCAATTAGAGTGAATGAATGAAGCTCATTCTGTAATTCCACTGAGCACTATAGTATCATGTAATCAGTTTATTCTACCTGCAACATAAAATTCTACTTAGTTACACTAGAGTATGTTTTATCAATTATTGATTTATTAACATCTAAGGCTTTCTTCAGTCACCATTTATGCTCTTGGTTTTATCATTTCTGCTGTGGTGAGAGGAGTGTCATACAGTGGCATAGTCTATACTATTTAAAATTCCACATACTTCAGTAGATTACCCCATTAACCATTATGTTTTCCAGGCTGTATAGATTAAAGTAATTAAACTTGTCCTCAAAGACCTAGCTCTTTGATTATGGGATCATTCTACCGCCTGCAGCACATTTGAGGTGATTTGCAGTAATATTGTCTTTGGGAATTTAGTGACCATATTATACTGACAGCCATGAGAGCTGGTGGCCTTTGGAAAACAAAACAAAACAAAACAAAAAAAACCACCAAAAAACAAATTTCATTTGTGTCCCTTAGAAAATATCTCACAGAGGCATGTTGGTGTTATGGATGGCTGGACAGCTTTGGGAGACTGGCACTGGTCCGTGTAGCCCCCTAAATCAGGGTTTACTATTTCAGGCTGTAATGAACTTGCAACTGTTCTCTGGTTTGGAAGTGATGGAAAAAGGTTTTCAGAAGACTGTACACTGGCCCATGTGAAATGAGTTGGACAGCATCAGCAGAAAGAGCAGGTGCCCATATCACACTCAGACCAAAGTATCCCACTCAACTCTCAGGATAATAATTTCAGACTCAAGGCCAAGCATAAAATGAGAATGGTGACTAAACTGCTTTTCCCTTCCATAGAGGTCTCTCTTCAGGTCAAATGCAGGCATGTTGGCCTGAAAATCTAAGGAAACCTGCATATTTTCTGACTATGATTTATCTTTTCTATGGATAAAAGGGAGATTTAAGAATGTCAATCCAGCATCTTTCACTGGCATGAAATTTGCTAAAAAAATGTGTAAAGGAGGCAAAAAAAATTGATGCTTGCAGACAGGCTGCTGATGCATTGTGGAGAAATTTTCAAAACCATTCCCTTTAGAAATTATTCATCTATGTGTCATATATTTTCTCTTTTTCTCTGTACTTTTTCCTTCTTACAAAGGACTGGAAAACAGGATCCTCACTGCTTAAGAGTTAATCTGCTTTGGCTACCTGTTCCTCACCTGCAGTCAATATTCTCCTTCTGTGACAACCACAGCTATGAATTTATTTATTCAGCAGCAGTGCCCAGGTACCCTGGTAGGGATCAACATTTAATTTATAAGATGCATCAAAATGTAGCACTGTCCCATGTGACTTTTTTCTTAAAAAACAAAAGATGAAAGAATAAGTATTTATTCCTATTTTACAGATGTAGAACTGAAAACCAAAGAGATTAAAAGGCAGACGCAGAAAATTATTTAGACAATGTACTGACTGCCACACAGCCTGTATCCCGTATACTCATTACCCTGATTCATGGCTATCTGCTCTTGAAATGATCTATATATTGCATGGATTCTTATTTTTTTTTTTGACTAAATTTCCCTTGATAAATGTATTTCTGTCATAATATAACCTAAATCTGAATCTGCCCAGCATCTATTTCAAGCCAAAATTCCCAATGGCATTCAAAACCTAGGTTTTCTTTGCCTATCTTGCCAATGTGCCTACTGGATTAAGCTTCTCATAAAATAACAATTGTAGACCTCTTTTAGACAAGAATCTAACAGAAACAGGAACCTGCATGACTGATTCAGGGTGATGCTTGGTTTTCCTTTTCTTGTTCCACGATTTTGTATTAAATCCAGAATCTGAATGTAGGCTTGTGTCCGGTTTCACCACTTTAAAGGTAAAGTGTAAAGGACTGATGTCAAGTATATTGTTGTCCAGATAGACAAGCCATAAGGAATTGAAATGTAGGGCATTAGCTTACATCCCTGAATATAGCATTTGGACACAATTTCTATGGTCCAAAGTCCTATCTTTTTATCCAAATACTACCTTGAGAAATACACCTCTGAAATGGGTATTGTTTTAAACGCAGTGTCTCATTTGGGTCCGCTGATCCAGCATCATGGTCTAAGCTTATCTGAAACAGGACACAGATGCTTTGAACCAGTATAAATAATACTCCAGTAAGACCATGAGAAATTAGTTCTACCAACTTCAGACAGAAGTTCCTGGAAAAGACAGTGCAAGAAATCTCCCACTACTGCATCTCCTTTTGCTTTTCTAGCTTTTCTCCCATGTAGCTGAGTTTACAAACTCTGCCAGGTGTAGAAAATTCCTGAATTCCACTCTGACCCTCACTGCAGCTCTGAACCTCTTGTCTTGCCATACACCACGAGGATACTGTCCCTGACATTCACGAAAGGACAACAGGTAAAACAATAGTTCTCAGCAATTTCACAGTTCATACCAGTAAAGGTTATTCCAGTCTAGTCTGAGATATATCTTTAATTTCTGAGTTCCTCTTCTCAGCAGCTATCTGACTGTTGTCTTGTCTGGTGTAAAAAAGAGTCTAAGATGTTACCAATGGTAATAAATTAAAATTCCCAGATATCAGAGCTGAAATACTATGAAAAAGTTTTTGATATGGTTAATTCAGGGAAAAAAAATTACTCTTTCCAAGAATTCCTGGA